>NC_073249.2:85977196-86280227 GCF_029289425.2 Pan paniscus | reverse complement strand
ATGAATGAGATTTTATTCATGGGAAGTTCTTCATTGCTAGCTTTGGAGATGAAAGAATGCCACATGGCAAGGTATGTAGGCCATGAGGATAATCTTGAGTTGCTAACAGCAACCATTGGCAGACAGCTGGCAAGAAAATAGGAACTTCATTTCAGAAACCACAAGGAACTAAATTTTTTCAACAATCTAAGTAAGTTTGGAAGCAGGTTCTTCCCTAGAGCATCCAGACAAGAGTCCACTCAGGATGACATCTTGACTTCAGCTTAGTGGAACACTGAGCAAAGAACCTAATCATGCTATTCCTGATCTTCTAAGATCTATAAAAGTGTGAGCTGAAATGAGTGCTATTTAAGCTGCTAAGTTTGTGGTAATTTGTTACAGAGCAGTAGAAAACTAATACACTCTGCATTATTTCTTTATTCTACATTCTTTTTTTTGTTTGTTTTGACTTCTATATTTCTTATTGCTAATTTTTTCAATTTACAATCCATAATGATTTATTTGTATGTAAGTAAGTTCATGGTATTAGAAAACTGATGAGGCATTCTGCATACATGCATTTGACAAAATTCCATGTCAGTAGCAACTGAGGTCTTTTCTGTGAAGCCTGGAAAAGTATATGGTGAGTTGCAGGTGTTATGGAACTAGGGATGCATAAATAGCCCAGGAGATTTAGTGTTTACAATGTGGAATTTTTATTAATACACTTACCCTCTGTTCCACACTTCACCTCCACCATCCACTATGCTTGGTTCTCCTCTTTAGGAGTTTCTTCCATTCAGTTATTCCAGCAAATAACCCTCCAGTCTGCTGCTGGATTTGTGATAACCACTCTTTATACTGACTTTTAATCATTTCCCAGTTTCTTAGTTCCACTTTCTTTAGTATCTGAAGCTTTGAAGAGTTCAGGTTTTCAGGGGTTGATGTAGCAAATAGGATAACTTCTCAGAGCTTTGCAGCCTCTTCTTTAACTCAGTTACCACTCCTCAATTCACTTTATTTCTTCCAAATTTGTTTGCAATCACTTGTCCATGGATGTTTCCTTTTCTATTTTCTTTGTCTTCATGTGTCCATTTCATTTAAAGTATCTATGCTGTCATTTAAAAGGACTTCAGGAAAGAGAGAAGATAAATGCATACAGTCAGTCTTTTTAAACTAGAAATTCTCTTGATTTTATTTTTATTTATTTTGACTTAAGAAGGGAATTTTACTTAATAAAAGGAATTAGAGTCCCTCGATGAACCCCAGGGCAGGAGATACAACTAGGACTGTCAAAGTATGAAAGTAAGGAATAAAAATCCTCAGAAACCAAAGAAAACATTTACTAGTATTTTTCAAAAATAATTTTATAAGAAAGTTCGGCCTATAGTTTTTCCTTTTTACAACTACTTTGTCATTAAAAATCATGATTATGTGTGCATAAAATGAATTGGGAACTCATTTTCTATGTGCTGGAAAAGTTTATGTAAATATCAGTCTTCATTTTTACTCTAGCGGTTGGTAGAATTCATTAGTAAAGTCGTTGGGGCCTATTTCTTTTTTTTTTTTTTTGTCTTCAAGCATCTGTTTAACAAAGCACATCTTGCATCGCCCTTAATCCATTTAACCCTGAGTTGACACAGCACATGTTTCAGAGAGCAGGGGGTTGGGGGTAAGGTTATAGATTAACAGCATCCCAAGGCAGAAAAATTTTTCTTAGTACAGAACAAAATGGAGTCTCCTATGTCTACTTCATTCTACACAGACACAGTAACAATCTGATCTCTCTTTCTTTTCCCCACATTTCGCCCTTTTCTTTTCGACCAAACTGCCATCGTCATCATGGCCCGTTCTCGATGGTTGCTGTCTCTTCAGAGCTGTTGGGTACACTTCCCAGACGGGCGGCCTGGCAGAGGCGCTCCTCACTTCCCAGACAAGGCGGCCGGGCAGAGGCGCTCCTCACATCCCAGACAGGGCGGCTGGGCAGAGGTGCTCCCCACCTCCCAGACGGGGCGGCTGGGCAGAGGCGCTCCTCACCTCCCAGACGAAGAGTGGCCCAGCAGAGGTGCCCCTCACTTCCCAGGCGGGGCAGCCAGGCAGAGACGCCCCTCACCTCCCAGATGGGGCGGCGGCCGGGCAGAGGCGCTCCTCACTTCCCAGACGGGCAGCCAGGCAGAGGTGCTCCTCACTTCCCAGACGAGGTGGCCGGGCAGAGGCGCTCCCCACCTCCCAGATGAAGGGCAGCCGGGCAGAGGCGCTCCTCAATTCCCAGGTGGGGCGGCCAGGCAGAGGCACTCCTCACCTCCCAGACGGGGTGGCCGGTCAGAGGCACTCCTCATTTCCCATTCGGGGCAACCGGGCAGAGGCGCTCCTCACTTCCTCCCAGACGGGGCGGCCGGGCAGAGGCGCTCCTCACATCCCAGACGGGGCGGCCGGGCAGAGGCGCTCCTCAAATCCCAGATGGGGCGGCCGGGCAGAGGCGCTCCTCACATCCCAGACGGGGCGGCCGGGCAGAGGTGCTCCTCACATCCCAGACGGGGCGGCCGGTCAGAGGCACTCCTCACATCCCAGGCGATGGGCGGTCAGGCAGAGACGCTCCTCACTTCCTAGACGGGCTGGCGGCTGGGCAGAGGCGCTCCTCACTTCCCAGATGGGGCGGCCGGGCAGAGGGGCTCCTCACATCCCAGACAATGGGTGGCCAGGCAGAGATGCTGCTCACTTCCTAGACGGGGTGGTGGGTGGGCAGAGGCTGTAATCTTAGCACTTTGGGAGGCCAAGGCAGGTGGCTGGGAGGTGGAGGTTGTAGCAAGCCAAGATCATGCCACTGCACTCCAGCCTGGGCAACACTGAGCATTGAGTGAGCGAGACTCTGTCTGCAATCCCAGCACCTCGGGAGGTCAAGGTGGGCAGATCACCCAAGGCCAGGAGCTGGAGACCAGCCCGGTCAACACCGCGAAACACCGTCTCCAACAAAAATACAAAAACCAGTCAGGAGTGGGGGCGTGTGCCTGGAATCCCAGGCACTCGGCAGGCCGAGGCAGGAGAATCACTGGAGCCCAAGGCAGGGAGGTTGCAGTGAGCCAAGATCACGGCAGTACAGTCCAGGCTCCACAAGAGAGGGAGACCGTAGAAAGAGGGAGATGGAGAGCAAGAGGGAGAGCGAGAGGGAGATGCGGAGGCGGAGGCGGAGGCGGAGGGGGAGGGGGAGGGGGAGAGGGAGAGGGAGAAGGAGAGGGAGAGGGAGAGGGCCTATTTCTTTGTTGGAAGGTTTGAATTTGCAGGTTTGTAGTCTTTAATAGGTATAGAACTATTAAGTTTTTTTATTCTTTATTATCTTTTAGTAGGTAGCATGAAAGCATTTATGCATTTCACTTAAACTTTCAAAGTGACTGACAACGTTGTTTGTACTATTCTCTTACTTTTAATGTCTGTAACATCTCTGATGATGTGTGCTTTTTAATTCCTCACAATGCTTATTTTTCCATCCCTCTTTTTTCTCTTGATCAGTCTTGTCAGGGTTTGTCATTTTCGTAACCTTTGAAAAGATTAACTTTTGGCTTTCTTGATGCTATACTGTATATTTGTTTTCTGATTCATTAATTTCTGCTTTTATACTTATTATTTTCTTCCTTATAATTTGAGCTTAACAGCTATTTTATCCTAACTTTTGATATATGTTACTGTTTCTTGATTTTAAGCCTTTTTCTTGTCTAATATATGTATTTAAGGCTATGCCTTTTCCTCTAAGCATAGCCTCAGCTGTATCCCACAAATTTGTATATGCTATATTTTATAATTATTCAACTTAACAAAATTTCCAATTTCTATTGAGATTCCCTCTTTTATTCATATATTATCTGAAAGTATGCTAATTAATTTACCAAGAAATGCGAATACGGAGGTTTTCTAGTTTTCTTTTCATTACCGATTTCTAGCTTTAGGTGTGACAAAACAAAAAATTTCCACATAGTCTCAATAGTTTGGGGTTTGATGATATTTACTTTATGGGCAGGTTTGGTAGATTATTTACCTCCTCACAGTTGAAAGAATGTGTGTTCTGCAGGGATTATCCAGTGTTCTGTATATGTCAATTAAATATAGTTTATTAATCAAGTTGTTCAAATTTTCTGTATCCTGATTTTTTATTGTGTGCTTGTCATATCAGTTGTTGAGAAAAATCTTACCAGTTTTTGAGAAAATCATGCATAATGACTGGGAATTTTATATTCTTCCTTTAATTTTGTTAATAATTCAAAATTTTATATATGTGTTGGGCTACTGTATTAGCTGCATCCATATTTAGAATTGTTATATCTTACTGGTGAACTTACCTTTTCATCATTTTAAAATATTCTTCTCAGTTTATAGTATTGCTTCTTTCCTTAAAGTGTACTGTTACTTACTATTTCATTTAGTTTTCCATCAGATGGGACTGACTATTGTTTAATTGAGTGCCAAGCTGGCATTATTTGTAAAATTTATAGAAATAATTTGAGAGCAGAGTGATGGTCTTTTTATGTGGTTTAGTTTGTGCCTCACAAATAGAGACAAAAGGTATCACAGATATTAGGGTTTAAGATAATTTGGCATTTGTGCTAAGTTCTGTTGAACTCTGAGTCACTGTTATTTCTACTGTGTAGCCTTTTGGTGTTACAGCCTAAGGGAGAGGTTTTCACCAGGGCACTCCTTGTCCGTAGTCCCTGGACTCCATTTTTGTCTTCCTATCTTCTCTTGGCTACCTCTTCTGGGAATGGGAGTCCTTGAATTCTGTGCTCAACTCTTTGGCTTGCCTTCTTGTGGATGTTGGCCCCCTAAATAGCTGATGCCTTGTGATATCTGACAAAGATTCTCTCCTTGATAAAACTTTAGCCAGCCCCCTCTGTGCTCCTTTTCAACTAGGTGTCAACCTTGGCCTTTAAAGACTTGAACAAAATACTAACATAATTTCTAACAGCTCAAGGCCACGTCCCTGTGATGACCCTAACACCTTTAAAGCATTTGCCTGAGAAAACCCAAGGCTGCTGAAAGAATTTACTTTTGTTCCATCCAGCTGACACCTGAAGATAGAGTCCTTGTCTCTGAGCCTTGGTGGATGAGTAGGAGCTAATTTTGCTAACTTCAGTAAGCATCAGTTAGCAAACACCCATGGGTTTTACATTCATCAACTCCTCTTTGCCCTTTTTGTGATTTTTTACTTCCTTGATTCCACTGAGCTTTTGTTCACCCCTCTCCCTATTTTCACATTCTGCCTTTAAAAAGCTTGTTTATCTCTACAGATTGTAGTTGGGTTTACTTCATGCTGGACTCTTTTCCTTATTACAATAATATATTGCTGATTAAAATCTGTTCTTACTGCTTTAACTGGTATCCTGCTTTATCTTTGAAACATCTATGAAGACTTCAAGTACATTAATGTGTGTGTGTGTTCCAAATTTTCTAGTTGTTTTTAGTAGGAGGATTGGTCAGAATAGACTTTTTTTTTTTTTTTAAATTTTCAGAAGCCCCTCCTCTTTTCACTCTTCAACCCACTCAATGTGGCTTCATTCAGCTGCCTTGTTAACATGCTATTGGCCGACATGTTCCCATGCTTGATTAATGCTTTCTTGAATTTCATCTTACTTAACCCTCAATAGCACTTGGCACCACTGAACATTCTCTCCTTTTTGAAACATGCTTCCCTTTTGAGTTCTGTAACTCCACGCTCTTCTTTTTCCTTTTACCTCCCAGACATTGCCATCTCAGTTTTCGTTGCTGGCTCATTCTCTTCTACTTTACCTCGAAATGTTGGAGTTTTGCATAGCTTAGTCCTGATTCCTCTTCTCTTCTTTCCCTTTCTTTTTCTACATTCTCACCTAAGACAATTTTTTTATTCCTATAGTTGTAAATAACAAGTCAGAAACCTGAGATTTATCATTAATACCTTCTTCTTTCTCACTTCACATCAACACCCATGGGTTTCACATGTCTCGTAGCTTCAACTTCCAAGATGTTTCAAATCTGGCTTTTTTTTCTCTATTTCTATTGGCACCATCCAACTCCAAGCTATAATATATTTATTTCCCATTTGAACTGAGGCAATACATTTCTAACTGATTTCTTTCCTTTGCCCTTTTTTCCCTTCAATTCATTCTTCACATAGCAGCCAATTTTCTTTTTAAGCATGTAAATTAAGTCATGCCATTCATATGCTTAAAAAGCCCTCCATGACTTCCCATCACAGTGAGAATAAAATAAAAGTCTTGTGTTTTTGGTGTCTGTATCTGCAAGAAAATGTGTTTGGCTCCTAAAACAGAGATTTGACCATGATATTCAAATAGATCAAGTGTTTTTTCCTCTCATATAAAAGAACTGTAAAAGGGTTTATCCAGTATTGGTTTTATGGCTCCACAAAGTCATGAGGAACTCTGGCTCCTTCTGTTGTTCTGTTCTGCCATTCTTAGCCCTGGCTTCAATCCTCAATGTTGCCCCATGATCATAAGATGGGCTGATGGACCCCCAGCTATCACCTTTATTTTCCATGGGAAGAAAAGAAATGATAAGGTACAACAAAAGTAACTTCAGTTCTTTACTTTCCTTTGCAGAAACTTTTCTAGAAGTTCTTACCCAGAAAGTTCTGCATATGTCTCCTTCGGTAAAACCTAATTATATATTCACATCTGTATTCAAAGGAGACTAAGAAAAATAATATATTTTATTTCAGTAAATTTCCAACTTCCAGAAAAATCAGGCTTCTCTTATAAGGGAGAAGAAGAGAATTAACTTCGAATAGGCTACTACCAGTCTCTACCACAACAACCTAAATCATCTCACCGTTGGCTCCTTCTCCCAATCCTATGACAACCTCTTTCCTGTTTATCACATTCTGGCTGTGCAATCCTTTGTGACTACTCTGTCTAAATTAAGGTTATCTTGTTCATCTCCATCATCACAATCTTTTATCCTTTCTTATTTAAGAGATACTCAGGCAATACCTCTCAAGAGTCTTTGCTCTTAATGTCTGGGCTACACAGGTTACATTCAGTAAAGTTCGGTACATTCAGTACAGTTATTTCTTCATATTAGTTTATTTGTTTTTAAATCATTGATTATATTTATGAATTACCAGGGTAAATAATCATTCTATGTGTTATTCAAATAACTATATGGAGCAAGAGAATACTAAATTATAATCTCAGCTAAATTTCTAGTACTGTAATTTAAAAAATCAGAACTTTTTTCCAGAGTATAACTATGTTATACCTGTAAGCACCAAGTACTTACTTTTTAGAGCTTTACTTTATATTCAACATTAGTCTACTAGGCTAATGTTTACTATTCATTATCAAGCTTATTCCTGGCTCTTTTGTTATTCTAGTCACTAAGTCTGTGTACTAGTAAGAAATAGAGCATTTAGTTTGCAATTAAATGCAGACATTTAGGCCAGAAAGGAAGATTTTGCCTTATTGGGAAATTCAGAAAACAGAAAGTAGGTCTTTCATTGTGTGACAACATCAAAGAAGTTTTAAAAAAGTGGAGTATAAGGTAGAAGATAGGCATAAGAATAGAACTTTGTATTTATATGGCTTTAACCTTTAGAGGTATTCTTAACCTGTTTTGTTTCACTTTCAGTCATTATGGCTGAAATTTTTGTCATTTGCAAGTAAGAATTGTTATCCATCCTGTTCAGGATCATATATTTAGTGGCAGCATCTGTTTAAGGTCTGGACACAGTCTGACATTAAAAATGACAACAACAATAACAAAAAACGTAGGAAATAAAACTCAAATTAGGATGTGTTCACTTCTGTTCCTTCAGTCTTTCATGTATATCTTCTCATTCTATAATCCATAGTCAACCGAGACACAGTATGGGATAGAGGCCCAGAAAGCAGGCACAAATATACCGAATCCTAGCACTTAGGTTCTCTCCTCAGAGTCAAGCACTTCCCAGAGTGTGAAGAGGAGAGCTACATATTTCATATCGTAAGCTAGTGGTCTCTGTATCTCTGGGAAGGGTGTAAATAGGGGGTTGGAAAAACTACCTCTGTGCCCTTAGAGTACTGTCGTGGGTCCTCCTGCCCTTTGCATTTTGTCAAAGTGCTTGCTTATCAACACCTCCTGTCCTTTGCAAAGGGGGAGAGGATGGTGGTGATGGGGGAGCCAATTATGGCAGCTTCTCGCTGCAGTGCGCAGAGTGGCTGAGTTGTCATTCATTACCGCCTAATGTTTAGCTGCAGTATGCAAACCAACAAGGCTGCTGCGAGGAGTCGCAGCTGAGAAGGGAACGCCTGACAGAGGCAATAAAGCACCTTCTTCTTCAAGAGGTGCCACTGCAGGGTCATAGAATTTGCATGCGGCTCCAGTTGTGCCTGGAACTCAGGTTATTAATTATTATTCAAATTACCCCCCTTGTTACCTCCAAACTCTCATTATAGCTGCAAATACAGGTATGTTCAACTCCTGCCCCACTGCCCCCATATATTATGCCACCACTTTGTTACATAACTACCAAGAGCAGGAGCCCATCAGAGGGACTTTAAACAAAATAAAAGCTCTGCTGAGGAGTGCTTTCTCTTTGTTTGGCTGAAAGAGGATGGCAGTAATGTAAAACACCTTCATACTGAAATCCAACATCCATACTCATCAAGTGGACTTAGATTTTCAGATTATCTTCTGTCATTTTGTCACAATGCATTTGCTTTGCAAAGGGCAGGATCAGTGGGGGATGCTGTTACCCACGTTCAAAATCAGGTCCTGCTGCAAATGGAAATTAGAGGCATCTCAGAAGCAAGAGTTTAACCTGATCATTGTTGTTTATCGAGGCCCATATAGTGCCTTTCACAAACCCCAGAAGCTTTATGGAATTCTGACTGACCCCATAACTCTGCCTGCTGGTGAAACATGGCTGCCCTTGCTGCAGGACTCATCTCTTTTGTAAAATCACCAGCAATCCAACAATAAATGATTTGCTTTAGAATAGTGGGCTGTCTCCTTGCCCTCATGACCTCCCTTCCTCTCCTAGCATCTAAGAATAGTCTCCACCTAGTTAGCCTGGTCCATATCCCAACTCCAGAGGATGTGCCAAGAAATCCAAACTGCCTGTACACCGTTATGAACTTCACCTCTTTTACTTGCAAATAGATACAACTATATAATTAATATTTATATCAGTACAAACTCATTCTTCAATATGCAACTAGTGGATACTGACTTTTATACTAAGCTGAAGCAAATATGATGATGTGGATGTAACCTTTAGTACAATGCTTAGTAGCTCCATAAATGTTGCTATCATTATTTGAATTAGTTTTCATAAAAAATATAACTAGTTGCTGACAAAATTTCTCAAACAAAAGCCATTACATGGAAAACTGTGCTTCTGTTATCTGTTAATTATTATTTCCATTGTCCCAAAGTAGGATTTTCAGAATGGGTATCTCTCCCAGCCTTCACTTTCTCTTTCTCTGTATAGTGTTTGTGCGTGTGTGTGTGTGTGTGTGTGTGTGTGTGTGTTGTGCATGAAAATATACTCTATGAAAGAAACTTCTGGCTCAATAACTATTTGTATGATTTGCTCGGGATTCTGTCATTATGCCAGCTGAACCTGACTCGCCACCAATCAATGCAGCAAAATGGTGAACAGTTGTCCATTTTATTGGATGGTGGGCAAGGAAGACTGTCTCAACAGATAGAGTCAACATTTATGAATGTTTGGATTTCATGAAATTATGTCTTATCCATGAAATATCTTTGCCTCTTGAGTACTTAGAAAAAAGTTCTCAGCTCCTGTGTATGTTGAAACTTGGAGGCACCAATTGAGGGCTGAAGTATTTTAATAAGGAGGTGATTACTTTTTCTTATGTTGTAAAATACACACCTTGAGATCGGAAGCCAGCAAAGGCTTTCAAGCATCTTAGGTTTTGCTCATTGAAAAAGGGAAAGCAGAAGTATTAGTAGAGCACCAACTGTGGGCCACCCACCTCACAACAATCCTAACAATACCTTTACAGGCAGGTATTATTCATTTATTACAGCTAAAGGCTGTGAAATGAAAAATGGCCAAAAATCATTTACAAATTGACAGAGTGAGAAGAGTGTGGCTTTAGCCTTAGAGCTAACCCACAAAGACTATGTTCTTTGTCACGCTACAATATTTCTTTGGTGAGGGTTATGCCTCATAATACTCAGACTGCAAATGCTCAAACATCTTTGTAAATCTCTCTTTGAGAATATCCTTAATAGCACTTTCCTCGGTTAAAGAAATCATCAGCATTATTACAATATCACCACATCTGCTTTTTGACCCAGAAGGAAATTATTCACTTTGCCAGACTTAGTTCTAAACACCTTTTGCTTGTTTTTAGAAATTAAAATCACCATGAAAGTGTCAAAGTTTGCTCCACTGAATATATCTAGTTTCTAAAGAAATCAAAAACAATTCCAAAAGGGAACACTACAATGTTTTAAAATGGCAGCATCTATGAAATGAATATACAACTCAATTGTGTGGCCACATGCAGCCCCCCTTACATCTTGCCTTGCTCTTACTGCTGGTCATTTATCTATCCTATCTCATCTTGTTCTAACTTTCTTCCTGAAGGAGAAAGAGCTCCAGTGTGTACAAAAAACAAAGTGGAGGACATAGAGAAACTTTGTGGCTGTTGTTCCCCAAAGAATGGGGTTTGATTATCCCCACACCCAGGCCTGGGAGACATAATAAAGAAATCTGGAAGTTAGCTCCCTCTCTTTTCCTCATGCTCTTCTACACCCATCATAGTGAGGTGGAGCCATCGGAGTGGTAAGGTGGAACGGAGATTTCTGCCTTGTGCCATCTTCAAGCACCAATTCCAGTTTTTGGTTATTATGGCCTAGTGTCAGCTCTTTTTGAGAAATAAAGAGAGTAGTTGCTCAAACCAAGGAATATAGAAGTGAGGAGAAAGCTCAGTGGGTGTGGAGGAGCATCTTGAAACAGCCTAGGAAAGCTGTTCTCAGTAGTAACAAATGACAACAGGACTAAGTAAACTCTCCTTGAGATCCCCAGAAGCACTTGAGAAAGGCACTGAGCTTCCTGACGGCAGCAAAAACAGGAAATTGAATGATGATCTTTAGGAAATTATAGACAAAGTGTAACTTGGCAGGCAGGAGAACTTGGGGATATTTGAGTTTTGTAAATAGACATCGAGATAGTTTTGAAAATAGACAACAAATTCTATCATGTTCATTTAAAAATGTTAAAAATTAGCATTTTATATTCACAGATCTTACAGCTCTGCTGGGCCCATTAATCTCCTTTACATATAGTAGATAATGTACAAAAGAGCTCTTATCACACTGATTGACACCTAGTAAAAGTTTAATATCTGGCAACTTTTATTGAAATTGTGATATTTGCAGAATTGTAGCAAATCAGAGAAGTGCCATAAGTCTAGATGAGCAACTACTATTTTGATTCCTAAAAAGAAAAGGAAGATGAATTTCATAAATCCTGAGAAGGCTGGCATTGACCCTAGCAAGTTGCTATAGTGTATAGTTTGTAGGCATCTAGAAGTGGTAGCGGTAATGATTAAGGACTTAGGCAGTATTGCGCTCACAAAGAACAAATCATGCCAGACCAGCACCATTTATTTCATTCATAGTATTATTATTAGATGGCTGTATTAGGGAAATGAAATAGGCCTAGTGTAGTTGGATTTCAGCAGGGCACATAACAAGCTCCTTCAGGCTACTCTCTGGACAGGAAGAAATATGAACTGGGCTTAAGGTAAGTAAATTAGAAACTTTGCAAATGACTATATCCAAAAGGTAATTAACAAATTATCACAAATTTGAAGGAACTGTGAGCAGCGCCTAATAGAACACTGTCCTAATCAAACTTTTGATCACTGATGTGAATGGAGCAGCTTTGAAGAAACTATTTTATCATTTGTCCAACATGCTGTATCTTCAGGATATTTTTAATTCCTATGGTATATGGAGTGTATTTGGCTCTTTTTTCTCTTCCTTCTCTCTTTTCCTCTTCACATTCTGGAAAGGATAGAAAATGTGATAGTAACAGGATCCGTATCCCAGAAGATCATTTGTTATCTAATGTTTTGTCCTGCTGTCATGTAACTGATAGATTTTACATACAGGAAACTCCTCTGTGGATATATTCAGATCCTCATTAACCTAAAAAAAATGTTGTAGAGAAATAAAACACATAATAATTTGTTAATTGCCAAATTATGATGCATTGAGAAGGCTTGAATAAGATGTGAGAATCCATGGCAGGGCACATTATTGGACACCTCTTTAAACTGATAAATTCTTTACATATTTGTTCAATGTTTATTTAGCACTGAATTCCATGTTGGGAGTATAGACTCAGAAGACCAATTGTAATACCCCACACATTTTCTTCTATTCCCTGATTTGTTCAAACCTGCTAACCTGTTTGCAGGATAAAAGTCCTTCAGTTACCTGGAATTATCCTTCTGAGAAGGTAATTTACCAATCATCTGCTGTTATACCCTACAAGCCTTCTACATCCTAATCAATACCTTGAAATAATCCTGTTAACCACATACATACTTTCTTTTGAAAACTGTATTGGTAGTGCCTTTCCAGTGATGTTTTAGGGCCTTCATAGATTAAAATCTTGAAAAACAGCAGGCTAGTAATCTAGCTCCATGCATCAGTAAGAGTCCCTTATTACCAAGTGACCATATAATTTATCATTCAAACTGGGACACTTTGGAGAGCGGAAGGAGGAGCTATTAATAATGTTGCAGTAACAGCAGAGGTCACATGGGACTGCCCCAGACCAACGAGGATGCAAGGTCATCCTACTCATAATGACTCACCTGCTGCAGAGAAAACAAAAGGTGACAGTTTAGGATGAATCCTTGGTCTTTTTCGTTGCAAGCCATTTTCAAACAAATCCAGAGTGTTCCTCTTCTATGAGGTCTTATACCTAGTGTATGGCCATACCACCATGAACGTGACCAATCTCATCTGATCTTGGAAACTAAGCAGGTTTGGGCCTGGTTAGTACTTGCATAGAAGGAGCTCTTATAGAAAAACATACCTTCCTGAAAAACATACCCTTATTCCTAGATTTTTGGGGAAGTGCATCTCACTCTGAGTACAGCCACCTCCTTTGCTCTGCTCTCAGGGCAAGACTAAGCATAAGTTCCCATCTTGAGTCTTTTCCAAGGCAGGATCAAATACTGGTCCCTGTGTCCCTTGACCTCCAATGAACACAAGTCAAGTGTTCCAGGTGGTTCTCATTTAGACCCTTTCACCTGACTTGAGGTGAGGGGAACACCTCTACCCTCCTTATGCAGGCTGGAGGTGTGTGCTCAGTTTATGAACAGAGGGCCAGTTAATGGCTACTCCCTATGCAAAACCTACACAGAATGTCCGTAATCTCACTTTAAAATGCAGTTGTTCTTGAAATCTGTCATTTCACCTTTGACCTTAGAAGTCATTGCTTATGAAAATGTCCTGTAATTTCCTGTTATGCTTTTGTATTGTGCCAGCAACCTAAAACAAAAGTTCTTCTTAGAAATCATACCTAAAAATTTTCTTATGCAAATGTCTTTGATGACCCTATTCACTTCAAACACTATTCTTGGCAGACAGTGCTAGTTATCTATTCGGTTTCCAGTCTCTCTTTCTACCCTGATGACGAAAAACTGATTTTATTTGGTGGGGTAGTCAGCCTGTTAAAAAAGATTCATCCTCAGACTTCCTTGAAAATAGATATTAACATGTGACCCTATTCTGTTCACTGAGATACAAGTGGCAGTTACTGGTTGAGGTTTCTGAGAAAGCTTTTAAAAAGGACAAAGTTGATTCACACACCCTTTTGCCTTGTGCTCTTTTCTCCTCCTTTCTGTCTGGCCTGCAGACATGATGCTTGAAGTACAGCTGCCATCTTAAGACCATAAAATCAAAACCACACAGTAAAGATGGCAGAGCAGGAAGATAAGAGGGGCCCAGCTCACTGAATCATTGTCTTACTCTACAATGCCAATACTCGAACTTGTTACATGCTGCAACTAAATCTGTTATTCTGTAAACCACTTTCTGAGGGATTTTCTGTTGCTGGCAATTGAATTCGTTGTGTTTCTGACTGATAGAGTTCTCTGAGAATGCAGTATCTTTCTACCTGGAGTAAGGAGGAGGTAAAATACAACAATGCACATGTACACACACTCTTCTGAGAACAATGAGATGCTCCCCAATTGTTTTCTCCAGCTCTCATAAAACTTGCCTGGGAGAGGGAGCAGCAGTAAAGACAGTAAAAATAAAAAGCTGTTTCTCTAAGATTTCCCTGATATGTGGAAATTACAAGACTGCCTTGTTTTGTATCCTAAATCACAAGACATAACATCAAGGATTTCTTTCTCATGGAGCTATGGTTTGATTATGCAGGAATATGGAATGAATGTGTCCAACTGCACATTTACTCACTAATTCTATGATGGAGTATTTCCTCTGTGCCCAGGATAGCCAGAATGGAGAAGAGGCAGGAGAAAGCATCACACTGTGTGGCCTCCTTGGTCTGACAGCAGTTTTGATACCCCCAGGGCATATCACTAGCTTTTGAAATTAGTGAATTCATGGGAAGGGGTGTTTGTAAAAAAATGAAAAAAAATCTTTTAGGGTCCTGGCAAGCAGCATAAAGATGTGTGAAATGTGAAGTGACAGATATAAGACAATTGGTAATGGTGGGGTCTGTCAAACTAGAGAGGGCAAGCTGGCTTAAAGGATTGAGCCAGCATTTAAAAAATTCATTGCTAACTCCCCACCCCCTAAAGAAACATGTTGTATAGAGCTATCCAAAGAGAGATAAAAAGTTTTTCTTTCTGGGTTTATTGAGGATAGTTGCAAAAGGAGACAACAAAGGGGAAAACAGAAGCAAAATAATATAGCCAATATGTCTCTTGCTAGCTAAGGGAAATATTTTATGAGCCCTAAGAAACTGCTCAGGAACCCCAAGATTTAATTAGAGAATAACTGAGTAGGTCCTTAACTCTCATAATTGGTAGATACAAAGCCAAATAATGTACTTTTGTTATTATAATTATGTCTTCATTTTTATCTTCAACCTGATATAGCCCGGACATTTCTTGTTTCTGTGAATAGTTTTGCAGTTATGTTGATGGGTAATAAAGTACATTCATTTCAGGCACCATACTTTTCAATCATCTTTGACCACATAGGACATGATCAATAAGTGTTTGTTGAACTAATGAAGGAAGCTTCAGTTGTGCCTGGTAATATTAGTGATGATGATGATAAAAGCTATGATAATACTAACAGTAAATATGATTTATTGAGTGATTATTGTGTATAAGACAGTATCCATGGATAATCTTTAAAAGTGACAAAACAGTGTTGAGGAGGAGTTATAAAAATTTGTGAAGCCAGCTTGAGGCAGAGCAGGATGGCTGAATAGAAGCCTCTGCTGATTGTCCTCCCTGCAGGAACACCAAATTGAACAACCATCCATACAAGAAAGCAACTTCATGAGAACCAAATATCAAGTGAGTGATCACACTACCTGGTTTTAACTTTATATCACTGAAAGAGGCACTGAAGAGGGTAGGACAGACAGTCTTGAATTTCCAATGCCATCCACCACCCCATCCACCTGTGGTGGCTGGGTAGCATGGATAAATAATCTATGTGCTTTGGGGAGGGAGAGTGCAGTATTGTGGGACTTTGCGTTGGAACTCAATGCTGCCCTGTCACAGTGGAAAGCAACACTGGGCAGAACTTAGACAGTGCCCACAGAGAGAGCATTCAGACAGCTGTATCCAGAGTGGAATCAACCATCTTAGCAGTCAGAATGTGAGTTCTGGCAAGTCTTTCCATCACAGACCAAAGTGCTCTGGAATCCTAAATAAATTTGAAAGGTAGTCTAGCCACAAAAACTGCAGTTGCTGGGCAAGTCCTGGTATTGTGCTGCATTTGGAGCCAGTGGACTTTGGGAGCATGTGACCTAGTGAGACACCAGCTGGGAAGGCCAAGGGAGGGCTCGCATTACCTCTTCCCCAATGCCAGGGTCTGCAGCTTACAGCTCTGGGAGAACTCCTTCCTTCCACTTGAGGAGAGGAAAGAGTAAAGAGGACTTTATTTTGCAACTTGGATACCAGCTGAGCCCCAGTAGAATATAGCATTAGGCAGAGTCCTGAGGCCCCCATCTCAAGCCCTAGCTCCTGGATGACATTTCTAGACACACCCATTGCCCTGAAGGGAAAGACCCAGTCCTGGAAGGATCCACCATCTGCTGACTAAAGAGCCCTTAGGCCCTGAATAATCAGAAGTGGTACCCAGGCAGTACTTGCTGTGGGTTTTGGGTGACAGTCAGAGAGTGCTAGCTTCAGCAGTGACCCAGCACATTCCCAGAAGTGGTAGGTATGGGGAGGGACTCCTTCTGCTTGAAAAAAAGAGAGGGAAAGTAAAGGGGACTTTTTCTTGCAGCTTAGTTATCAGCTCAGCCCCAGTGGGGTAGAATACCAAGGAGGCTCTGATTCTGGACCTTGACTCTTAGAAGAGATTTCTTGATCTGCCCTGGGGCAGACGGAAGACCACTGCCTTGAAGGGAGAATCACAGGCCTGGCAGCATTCACTACAAGCTGATTGAAGAGCCCTTTGGCTTTAAATGAACATTGGTGGTAGCCAGGCAGTACTTGCCATGGGCCCAGGGCAGTAGCAGCCACAGAGAAAGGCCCCTTTGCCTGTGAAAAGGAGAAGAAAGAGTGGCAAGGACTTCGTCTTATGGCTTGGGTGCCAGCTCAGCTGCAGTAGAATAGAGAACCAGGTAGATTCCTAAGGTTTTCAACTCCAGGCCCTTGTTCCCAGATGAGGGACCCACCCAGAGCCAGGGAAACTCACTGCCCTGAAGGGAAGGACACAAGGCTTACTGGCTTTGCCATCTACTGATTGTAGGGCTAGTACCTTGAGCAAACATAGGCGGTAGCCAGGCAATGGTTACTGCAGGCCTTAGGTGAGACCCAGTGGTGTGCTGGCTTCAGGTCTGACCCAGTGCAGTCTCAAGGGTGGTGGCCACATGGGTGCTTGTGTCACACATGCCTCAGATCCAAGCAGCTCAGAAGAGAGAGAGGGAGACTCTGTTTGGGAAAAAGCAAGGGAAGAGAATAAGACTCCCTACCTGGTAATCTAGAGAGTTCTAGATTTTATCTAAGACTACCAAGGCAGTACTTCTATGGGTCTGTTAGAGACACAGTGTTATTAGGCCTGGGGTGCCCCCTAATGCAGTTACAGCTGCAGTGACCGAAAAATTATATTACAACACCCTAGTCCCCTTGAATAGCTGGAAAGCCTTTCCAAGAAGCATGGGTACAAACAAGCCAAGACTGCAAAGACTGCAATAAATACTTAACTGTTCAATGCCGAGACACCACTGAATAGCATCAAAACCATTCAGGAAATCATGACCAAACCAAGTAAATAAGAGACCAAAGGTCAGTTTTGAAGAAATAGAGAGATATGACCTTTCAGAAAGATAATTCAGAATAGCTGTTTTGAGACAAGTCAATGAAATTCAAGGTAACACAGAGAAGATATTCAGAATCCTATCAGATAATTTTAAAAGAGACATTAAAATAAAAAAAAATTAAGCAGAAATTCTGGAGTTGAAAAACACAGTTGACATACTGAAGAATGCATCAGAATATCTTAACAGCAGAATCAACCAGGCCAAAGAAAGAATTGATGAGCTTGAAAACAGGCTATTAGAAAAGACATGGTCAGAAGAGACAACAGAAAAAAAGAATAAAAAATAATGAAGCATGCCTGCAAGATCTGGAAAATAGCCTCAAAAGGGCAAATCTAAGTAAGATTTATTGACCTTAAAGAGGCAGCGGAAAGAGAGAGAGAGGGGTAGAAAGTTTATTCAAAGGGATAATAACAGAGAACTTTCTAAACTGGGAGAAAGACATCAATATTCAAGTACAAGAAGGTTATAGAACACCAAGTAGATTTAACCCAAAGAAAACTACCTCAAGACATTTAATCCAAACATCCAAAGGTCAAGCATACAGAAAGGATCCTAGAAGCAGCAAGAGAAAAGAAACAAATGACATACAATGGAGCTCCAATACATCTGGCAGCAGACTTCTCTGTGGAAACATTAGAGGCCAGAAAAGAGTGGCACAACTTATTTAAAAGGCTGAAGGAAAAAAAAAACTTTTATCCTAGAATTGTCTATCTGGCAAAAATATTCTTCAAACATGAAGGATATATATAAAGACTTTCTCAGACAAACAAAAGCTGAGGAATTTTATCAACATCTAACTTGTCCTATAAGAAATGCTAAAGGGGATTCTTTAATCTGAAGGAAAAGACTATTTATATAAAATGAGGAATTATAAATCATCTGAAAGTACAAAACTCACTGGTAATAGTAAGTACACAGAAAAACACAGAATATTATAATACTATAATTGTGGTTTATAAATTGCTCATATCTTGAGTAGAAAGACTAGAAGATGAATAAATCAAAAATAATACCTAGAACAACTTTTCAAGACATAGTACAATAAGACATAAGTAGAAGCAACAAAAAGTTAAAAAGGAGGAAGACAAAGTTAAAGTGTAGGGTTTTTATTAGTTTTCTCTTTGCTAGTTTCTTTATGCAATCAGTGTTAAGTTGTCATCACTTTAAAATAATAGGTTGTAAGATATTATTTGCAATCCTCATGATAACAACAAATAATAAAATACAACAGATACACAAAAAATTTAAAAGCAAGAAATTAAAACATATCACCAGAGAAAATCACCTTCACTAAAAGAAGAAAGGAAGAAAGGAAATAAGGAGGAAAAGACCACAGAACAACCAGAAAACAAATAACAAAATGGCAGGAATTTTTACTTATCAGTGATAACATTGAAGGTAAATGGACTAATCTCTCCAATCAAAACAGTGCAGTGACTCACGTCTGTAATCCCAGCACTTTGGGAGGCCAAGAGGGGTAAGGTCAACTGAGGTCAAGGGTTTGAGACCAGCCTGACCAACATGGTGAAACCCCATCTCTACTAAAAATACAAAAAATTAGTCAGGCATGGTGGTGGGCACCTGTAATCTCAGTTACTCAGGAAGCTGAGGCAGGAGAATCATTTGAACCTGGGAGGTGGAGGTTGCAGTGAGCCGAGATCATGCCATTGCACTCTAGCCTGGGGCAACAAGAGCCAAACTCTGTCTCAAAAAATAAAACTAAAAAAAAAAAAAAAAACAAACAAATAAAAAAAATAGAGTGGCTGATTAAAAAAAAAAAAAAAGACCCAATGATCTGTTGCCTACAAGAAAAACACACTTCACCTATATAGACAGACATAGACTGAAAATAAAGGGATGGGAAAAGATATTCCATGCAAATGGAAACCATAAAAGAGCCGGAGTAGCTATATTTATATCAGCCACAATAGATTTCAAGATGGAAATGATAAAAAGAGACAAAGAATGTCATTATACAGTGATAAAGGGGCCAATTCAGCAAGAGGATATAACAATTGTAAATATATATGCACCTTAAACTGAAGCACTCAGATATATAAAGCAAATAGTATTAGAGCTAAAGAGAGAGTTAGACTCTGATATAATATATAATAATAGCTGCAGACTGCAACATCCCACTTTCATCATCCAAACAGAAAATCAACAAAGAAACATCAGACTTATTATTTACTATAGGCCAAATAGACCTAATAGATATTTATAGAACATTCATCCAATAGCTGCAGAATATACATTCTTCTCAATACATGAAACATTCTCAAAGATAGACCATATGTTAGGCTACAAAACAAGTCTTAAAAATTTTTTTAATGAAATTATATCAAGTATCTTCTCAGATTGCAATAAAATAAAACCAGAAATCAATAACAAGAGGAATTTTGGAAACTATACAAATACAAGGAAATTAAACAATATGCTCCTGAATGGCCAGTGGCTCAATGAAGAAATTGAGGAGAAAATTTTAAAAATGTTTGAAACAAATAATAATGGAAACACAACATACCAAAACCTATGGGATAGAACAAAAGCAGTAGAACTAAGAGAAAAGTTTACAGCTATAAGTGCCTAAATGTTAAAAAAGTAGAAAAACTTCAAATAAACAACCTAATGATGCATCTTAAAGAATTAGAAAAGCAAGAGCAAACCAAATCCAAAATTAGTAGTAGAAAAGAAACAATATGTCTGGGAGTGGTGGCTCATGCCTGTAATCCCAGCGCTTTGGGAGGCTGAGGCAAAGCAGATCACCTGAGGTCAGGAGTTTGAGACCAGCCCGGCCAACATAGTAAAACCCTAACTCTACTAAAAATACAAAAACTAGCTGCATGTGGTGGCGCATGCCTGTAATTTCAGCTACTCAGAAGGCTAAGGCACAAGGAGGTGGAGGTTGCAATGAGCTGAGATTGCACCACTGCACTCCAGCCTCGGTGACAGAGTAAGACTGAAAAAAAAAAAACATGAAAGAAAGAAAAAAAGAAAGGAAGTAGGAAGGAAGGAAGGATATCAGAGCAGAAATAAATGAAATTGAAATGAAGAAAACAATACAAAAGATCAATAAAAGGAAAAGTTGGTTCTTTGAAAAGATAAAATCAACAAACTTTTTTTTTCTTTTTTTTTTAAATTTAAGTTTTAGGGTACATGTGCACAACGTGCAGGTTAGTTGCATATGTATACATGTGCCATGTTGGTGTGCTGAACCCATTAACTCATCATTTAACATTAGGTATATATATCTCCTAATGCTATCCCTCCCCTTTCCCCCCACCCCACAACGGGCCCCAGTGTGTGTGATGTTCCCCTTCCTGTCTCCATGTGTTCTCATAAAATCAACAAACCTTTAGCCAGACTAAGAAAAAGAGAGAGAAGACCCCAGTAAATAAAATCAGAGATGACAAATGAGACATTACAACCTATACCATAGAAAATCAAAGGGTCATTGGAGCCTACTATGAGCAACTATGTGCCAATAAATTGCAAAACCTAGGACAAACGGACAAATTCCTAGACACATACAACCTACCAAGATTGGACCATGAAGAAATCCAAAACCTGAACAGATGAATAACAAGTAAGGAGATCAAAGCCATATTAAAACTGTCCCAGCAAAGAAAAGCCAGGGACCCAATGGCTTCACTGCTGAATTTTACCAAACATTTAAATAAAAACTAATACCAGTCGTATTTAAACTATTCTGAAAAATAGAGGAGGAGGGAATACTTCCAAGATCATTGTATGAGGCCAGTAATTCCCTGATACCAAAACCAGACAAAGGCACTAAAAAAAAAAAAAAAAAAAAAAAACTTCAGGCCAATATTCTTGGTGAACATTGATGCAGAAATCCTCAGCAACATACCAGCAAACTGAATTCAACACCACATTAGAAAGATTAGTCATCATGACTGAGATTTATCCCATGCAAGGATGCAAGGATGCAAGGATGGTACAACATATGCAAATCAATCACTGTGATACATCATATCAACAGAATGAAGGGCAAACATCATATAATCATTTCAATTGATGCTGAAAATGCATTTGATAAAATTCAATATCCTTCAAGGTAAGAACCCTAAAAAAAACTGGGTATAGAAGGAACATACTTCAACATGATGAAAGCTATATATAACATACCGACAGTTAGTAGCATACTAAATAGGGAAAAACTGAAAGTCCTTCCTCTAAGGTCTGAAGCATGACAAGGATGCCCACTTTCACCACTGTTATTCAACATAACACTAGAAGTCCTAGCTAGAGCAATCAGAAAAGAGAAAGAAATAAAGGCATTCAGATTGGAAAGAAAGAAGTCAAATTTTCCTTGTTTGCAGATATTATGATCTTATATTTGGAAAAACCTGAAGACCCCACAAGAATACTATTAGAACTTATGAAAACATTAAGTAAAGTTGCAGAATACAAAATCAACATACAAAAATCAATAGCATTTCTGTATGCCAACAGCAAACAATCTTAAAAAGAAATCAAGAAAGTGATCCCATTTATAATGGCTACAAATAAAATAAAATACCTAAGAACTTAACCAAAGAAGTGAAAGATCTCTACAGTGAAAACTATAAAACATTGAAGGAAAAAATGCTCAAGAGGACCCTAAAAAATAGAAAAAGATTCCATGTTCATGGATTGGAAGAATCAATATTGTTTAAATGTCCATATTACCCAAAGAATCTACAGACTCAATGCAATCCCCTTCAAAAGACTAATGACAGTCTTCACAGAAATAGAAAAAACAATTCTAAAATGTATATAGGATCACAAAAGACCCAGAATAGCCAAAGATATCCTCAGCAAAAAGAATAAAACTGGAGGAATCACATTACCTGATTTCAAATTATATTACGGAGCTATAGTAACCAAAACAGCATGCTACTGGTGTAAAAACAGACACATAGACCAGTGGAACACAATAGAGAATCCATAAACAAATTCATACACCAATAATGAGTTCATTTTCAACAAATATGCCAAGAACTTACATTGTGAAAAAGACAATCTCTCCAATAAATGATGCTGGGAAAACTGGAAGTTCCTATGCAGACAAATGAAACTAGACCCCTGTCTTCCAGCATATACAAACATCAAATCAAAATGGATTAAAGATTTAAATCTAAGTTCTTAAACTGTGATACTACTAAAAGAAAACTTTGAGGAAACTCTCCAGGACATTGGACTGGGCAAAGTCTTCTTTAGTAATACCCAACAAGCACAGGCAACCAAATTAAAAATAGACAAATGGAATTGCATCAAGTTATAAGCCTTCTGCACAGCAAAGAAAACAATACTCAAAGTGAAGAGACAACCCACAGAATGAGAGTAAATATTTGCAAACTACCCATCTGGCAGGGGATTAATAACCAGAATACAAGACCGGGCATGGTGGCTCACACTCATAATCCCAGCACTTTGAGAGGCCAAGGTGGGTGAATTGCCTGAGCTCAGGGGTTTGCAACCAGCCTGGGCAACACAGTGAAACCCCGTCTCTACTAAAATACAAAAAATCAGCCTGGTGTAGTGGTATGCACCTGTAGTCCCAGCTACTCGGGAGGCTGAGGCACAAGAATTGCTTGAACTGGGAGGCGGATGTTGTGGTGAGCTGAGATCATGCACTCCAGTCTGGGTGACAGAGCTAGACTCCATCTCAAAACAAAACAAAACCAACCAAACAAACAAAAAACCAGAATACATAAGGAGCTCATACAACTCTATAGGAAAAATTCTAATAATTTGTTTTTTTTTTTTTTTTTTTTTGATGGAATCTCACTCTGTCACCCAGGCTGGAGTGCAGTGGCGCGATCTTGGCTCACTGCAAGCTCCACCTCCCAGGTTCACACCATTCTCCTGCCTCAGCCTCCCGAGTAGCTGGGACTACAGAAGCCCGCCACCACACCCAGTTAATTTTTCATATTTTTAGTAGAGACGGGGTTTCGCCATGTTAGCCAGGATGGTCTCTATCTCCTGACCTCGTGATCTGCCTGCCTCGGCCTCCCAAAGTGCTGGGATTACAGGCGTGAGCCACCACGCCCGGCCATAATTTAATTTTTTAAAAATGAAAGATCTGAAAAGACATATCTGAAAAGACATTTCTGAAAAGAGGACATACAAATGGTAAACAGGTATATGGACAGGTGCTCAGCGTCATTGATCATCAGAGAAATGCAAATCAAAATTACAATGAGATATCATCTCACACCAGTTAAAGTGGCATTTATTGAAAAGACAGGTAATAACAAATGCTGGTGAGGATGTGGAGAAATGGGAACCCTTATATAGTGTTGGTGGGAATGTAACTTAGTACAACCACTATGGAGAACAATTTGAGATTCCTCAGAAAACTAAATATACAGCTACTATATAACCCAGCAATCCCACTGCTAGATATACCAAAAAGAAAGAAAATTAATATATTGAAGAAATATCTGCACTCTTATGTTTATTGCAGCACTATTCACAATAGCCAAGATTTGGAAACAACCTAAGTGTCCATCAATAGATGAATGGATAAAGAAAGCATGGTACCTATAACTATGGAGTATTATTTAGTCTTAAGAAAGAATGAGATCCTGTCATTTGCAACATGGATGGAACTGCACGTCATTATGTTAAGTGAAATAAGCCAGGCACAGAAAGACAAATTTCACATATTCTCACTTATTTGGGGAACTAAAAATGGAAACAACTGAACTCATGAAGATATAAAGTAGGACAATGGTTACCAGAGGCTGGGAAGGGTAGTCAGAGGTTAGGGGGAGTGGGGATGATTAATGGGTACAAAATATAGTTAGATAGAATGAATAACATCTAGTATTTGATAGCACAACAGAGTGACTATAGTCAACAATCATTTATTGTACAAATGTACAATAAATAACTAAAATAGCTAAAAAAGTATAATTGGATTGTTTGTAACACAAAGAAAGGATAAATGCTTGAGGTGATGCGTACCCTATTTACCCTGATATGATTATTATGCATTGTATGCCTGTATCAAGATGTCTTATGTATCCCATATATATACACACACACATCTACTATGTACCTATAAAAATTAAAAGTTAATAATTTAAAAAAATTTGAAGCCAGACAATTAAGTGGCAGAACCTGGAATCAAAGCCAGTCTCACTCACAGACAGAAACTTTTTACGTGTTTGCTGCTTAGGTTGAGTTTAAGGCCTCTTATATAGTGAAATCTAGCATTTCCACAAAATTAACCAGTATTTCTGAAATTACCTGATATGCTTTGGCTTTGTGTCCCCACCCAAATCTCATGTCGAGTTGTAATCCCCACATGTCAGGGGAAGGACCGGGTGGGAGGTGATTGGATCATGGGGGTGGATTTCCGCCATTTTGTTCTTGTGAAAGTGAGTGAGTTCTCATGAGATCTGATGGTTTAAAAGTGTGGCACGTCCCACCTCACTCACTCGCACTCCTGCTTTGTGGTAGTAAGACATGCTTGCTGCCCCTTCTCCTCTTGCCATGATTGTAAGTCTCCTGAAGCCTCCCCAGTCATGTGGAACTGGAGTCAATTAAACTTCTTTTCTTTATAAATTACCCACTCTCAGGTAGCTCTTTATAGCAGTGTGAGAACGGACTAATACAAAACCTAAAGAAAAATGGTCGTCTAACAGAGCCTAGCAGAGAACTCTGTCCATACCACTACAGAATATCTGTTTTCCCAGATGCCCCAGCAAGTGAATTTACAGAGCAAATGGCTGATGTAGGCTTCCTGCAAGGTATCCTGCAAGGCTGCTGGCCTGGAGAGGTAGAGAACTAAGGAGAGAAGCCGTGTTGCATCTTGTGCTGTTTGCTGGTCTGGGTCTGAGGATGAGGGGAATAGGGGAGCAATAAAGAGACAGTTGCCTTAGGAATAGGCCCACTATAGAGAACAAAAGAGGATCACAGAAGAATATTCTAAAGGTAAACTTCATCTCCTTCCCCTTTCCCCAGTCTTGACACACATCTCCTATAAGCCTCTTTGAATTCTGGTGGGGCATGAACTTTTGAGTTCAGGCTGTGGCTGACTTCTAGGAATATAAACATATTGTGGTTCCCCTGGGAATGAAGCTAATACTGCAACTCCATTGTAATTTATTAATCACAATTATTTCAAGATGAAAATGAAAGCTCACTATTTTTCTGCACACACATGTTACACATAAAAGACTTCAAAATATCAGAAGAACAATTTCCTGTGGGGGAAACAGAGCATGGAGACTCCGGCCTCAGTTAGGAAGAAGCTGGGCCACAGGGCCCTACTACAACAACCAGGCTGGGGCCCCATTTATACCTTTGGGATTTTTGTTATTCCAATGGCCAAACCTCTGTCTTGTGTTGCCTAAGCTGCCTGTGTGGCTCGTTTAACACAATGAAATACATCTGCAGTAGTGGAGAAGGTGTCCGTGAGCACCTTTATCACAGTCATTGGCAACATCCATCAGGAAAGACTTTACTTTCTGCAAAAGGACTCTAGTGCTGCCCAGAGACAGCCCCTGGCTCCCTGTCCTCCAGGATGCTGTAATGTAGGTCTGTAGAAGTGAACATGCTGATCACCCACTGAAAAGAAGAATTAAACATCCCAGTGAAAATCAAAATGAACACTGAAATGTTTATATGTTTGTTTAGGCGGCAAAAATAAGTTTGGTTTCAAGTTTGGCAGGGAAGAGAATGAACATGGAATTCATCCATGCACACATTTACTCTGTATCAAATGTCTGTGGCACATGTGCTCAGTGCCAGCTCTTAGGTGGGACCTGGATGGAGAAACAAAGATGTGTTCCCTGTGGAGTCAAATGGAGAAGAAATTCTGAGAATTCCCTTCATGGACTGCATGCACTAAAGGGCAGTAAGGACTGCCCATTGAATTAATGAGGGCCATGTTTGTGGAGAAGGTTGGATTTCAGGAATGATTTTTAAGCTAGGTAGAGAAAAAAGAGATGGGAAGAGAGGAGGAAGAGGTAAAGAAGTCTGTAGACTTTCTCCTGGGGTTGCTCCTGCCACAGTGTGACTTTACTAAAGTTGATTCGATGCTCTCTCTATATCACTCTAAAAGCACAGAGAAGAAGCTTCCCAGGGACTAGGGAAAGCAATAGTGTGTGGAGTGCCCTGCCTTCAGGGGGAAAGAAAGATCTGTAACAGTGTAATCCTGAATTCCTCTTTGCATCCATATTCAGGGATGCAAAGAGACCTGGGAAATTAGGAAGTTTCCCCCAGAAGGAGGAGCTGGATCACAATTACACCTCTCTGGGTCCCGAGAGGGAATTGAGGCCTTGCAGAGAGTTTTCAAGGTGCGGAATAAAGCCCACTCCTCTGTGGCACCATCAGCAGGACATGCCAAGTAAATCATCAAGAATGGCAAGCACTCTGCTGGGTATGCCCTTCTCCTATGCTGGCTCTCTCCTTCTGACATATCAGTGATGTTTATTAAGAGATGACAAGTCTATCAGGCCTCATGAGCAGTGTTTCACAAGGAGGAGATCTTCCTGTACACCCAGGGAGTGTCATCAATCTTGCGCCTGCTCTAAGCTCAGAGCAGCTGAGAGTGAACAAGGACCCTTCTCGCCCCGCCCCGCTTTCTAACCATCTCTCACTCTCCTCTCCAGTGCTTTGTAGCACAGCAGGAGATGGCAAAGGAAAAGACACTATTTGCATAAAGCATTTCTGGTAAGGATATGGAAACAGAAGAGTAGAAACAAAACAAAACAAACCCAAAACAGGGCCCTTTTCTCCAATGTCAGTGGCTTTAGGAAATTCATTACATAGTAGGAGCTGGGATGGGTAGAGCTGAGACTGTAGAAAGGACTGCCAGGCGTTCAGCTAACATCGTTCATGTTACAACATTTATGATATACAAATGGTATGTGAGTTTCATATTATATATGTAAATATTATACCCATCTCCTTGACAATCCATTGTCCCTCTTTTTAAATATCAAATTTGAATAGTCCATTAAGTGCGAATAGGCACTGTGTTGTTTTTCCTATGTATATGTCTTTTTTTTTTCTTTCTGGAAAGAAACTTTATGTTGTAAGTATCAGCATCTAATGTGCAAGAAAAAAGACCCCGTTGCTCTGTGTAGGAAGCAAAATTGATACTAGTAACTAGCAATTGCAAATAGACCTCATTGAATATATGTCTTTTGAATATTATATATGTCACCATATTTGTAAGTCAAATGTGCTGCACGTTTGTTTTTCATTAGAAGGCCCCTAATCTGGGCCACACAGCTCCTAGTCCTGAAAGACACTCTGTCAAATGGGATAATAATATCATTTTTAAATTTCATGAAACTTATTGAGGCTTACAAATCATTTTTTGGCACTGGTTCAATATTTAAACATTTCAATCTAACACATCATAAGGTTGTTTTTTATTTTGGGATGAGAGAGAGGAAATTATTTTTCTGTATCATGAATGCTTCCAAACATTTTTTGGAATCTTGTTCTTCACTATAATACATGCTTTCCAAGGATTTTGACACTAGGCTTTGTTCAGAGAAACGAGGAAGGTCATGAAAAATGGCTCTTTTATCCTTTGCGCAGCATCTCTATGACTGTAGCAGAATCAGATAGGAATGAAAGATTGGGTTGGTTTAATTCACATTGGAAAGTCTGTGTAAGACTTAGATGCTTGTAAAGTGCTTTTCAATACATAGATTCTGTGATTCGTTTCAATGAGCTATAGAGATCCAGAAATATTGTTTTTAGGATTATAAGAAGTCAAAACTAAACAGATGCATAAGCGAGCCTAGCCGGGGCCTGCCTTGGCACTGCAGACAAGGTTCCCTAAGATGTTCCATGTCACAACCAGAGTTGTGGTATTGTCTGCATACATAAATGTGAGTGTGTGTGTGTGTGTGTGTGTGTTGTGGAAGGGATTGTGACCATGGGTCAGATCATAAAATCAGTAATGCGATGCCAACCAACATCAGCGACTTCTGGTGGTGAGATTAGCTCTGCTCTAGATATCTAAAGTGAATCTTGTTATAGTTAAATGTAAAATTGTGTTATTTTCCCATTTTGATGAGCACCACTGAAGCCAGAAGAGAATACTCTTTTATGGTAAAATAAAATCAGGAAAAAAAAAAGTTTCCAAAGCTCCAAATTAGTTTATGTAAAATATTTTAGCTTCTATAGAAATATTTTAACTTCTATAAAAGACTAGCCTCCAATGTTAGATTGAAATTTTTAGTTCTGAAAAGAACATGAAGAAACTTTTGTGTGCATAGGGGAGAAATGATGAACCTCTTCTCCATCACCATTTCTGACATGCTTTGTTTTTTACTTTTTAACAACTTTTTGAGATATAGTTAAAATATCATGCAATTCACCCATTTAATATGTCATACAGTTCACCTATAAATATATAAAGGCTTTTTATATATTCGCAGAGTTGTGCAACCATCACCACAATCAATTTTAGAATGTGTTCATTGCCCCAGAAAGAAACCCCATTTCCCTTAACCATTACTTCCCAGCTTCAGCATACCCCTCCAGCTCCAGGCAAATGCAATCTACATTCTGTTTCTATGGACTTTCCTGTTATGAGTATTTCATATAAATAAAATTACATAATATGTGGTTCTGTGACTGACTTCTTTCACTTTGCATAGTATTTTCAAGGTTCAGCCATGATGTTGCATGTATTGGTACTTTATTCTTTTTATTGATGAGTAATATTCCACCTTAAGTATTAATTGAGGGACATTTGAGGTTGTTTTCACTTTTTGGCATGAAAAGAGCCAAATAATGCTCTTATGAAGATTCATGTACAAGTTTTTGTGTGGGTTTATGTTTTCACTTCTCTTAGATTATACCTAGGAGTAGAATTGATGGGTCATATGATAACCTCGGGTTAATCCTTTGACAAACTGCCAGACTGTTTTCCAAAGTAGCTGCACCATTTTACATTTCTCTCAATAGTGTATAAGGGTGCTAATTTCTCCAAATCTTTGCCAACATTTATTGTTCACTGTCTTTTTTTATTATAGCCATCCTAGTGTGTGTGCAATGGTATCTCATTATGATTTTAGTTTGCATTTCTGTGATGGCTAATGCTGAACACTTTGTATGTGTTTTTTGGCTTTGTGAATATATTCTTTAGAGAAATATCTATTTAGATCTCTTGACCATTTTTATTGGGTGATTGGTCTTTTTATTGAGTTGTAGGAGTCTTTTATGTATTCTAGATACAAGTCCCTTGTCAGATATATGATTTGCAAAAATGCTCTCTCATTCTGTGGATTGTCTTTTCTCTTTCTTGATAATATCCTTTGGAACATAAGGGTTTTTAATTTTGATGATGTCCAATGTATTTATTGTTTCTCTTTTTTGTGTATGCTTTTGGTGTCATGATCTGCTTTATTTTTACATAACTCTTCAGAGCAATGCCTAAGCTTTTGAATTCAGGCTGCAACAGGGATATTGAGGGATATTGAAGGAGAATGGTATTAAGCTGATGGCATTAAAGATAGACATCAGTAAATTTTGAAAATCCAGATTACTGCTTCAGGTATCTTCATAACATACCAAAGTGTCACCACATATTGGTTATAGGAAAATGTGTTGTACAAACAGTTGTTGTCTAAACTTTTCCCATATGTGTAATATGTGAGACTCTAAGGAATGTTTAGGATATCATTATATATAATTGTCACCCAAAAATATACAAGATTGCTTTGGGCTATTTGCAGTCTTTTGTGGTTCCATATACATTTTAGAATTTTTTATATTTTTGTGAAGAATGTCATTTGTATTTTGATAGATATTGCATTAGATCTGTAGATTCCTTTGGGCAGTACAATGATTTTAACAATATTAATTCTTTCAAACTCATAAACATGGGATCTCCTTCCATTGTTTTGTGTCCTCTTCAATTTCTTTCATCAGAATTTTATATTTTTTCTTATAGGGATCTTTCACCTCCTTGGTTAATTTATTTTTAGAAATTTTATTATTTTTGTGGCTACTATAAATGGGATTGCTTTCTTGATTTTTGTAGAATATTTTGAGCGATGAATATATATAATGAAATAATAAAAATTTCTTCCAGCTAGTTAATTATTGGTATATAGAAATGGTATGGTTTTTTTTTTTTTGGCATGTTGGTTTTGTATCCTGCAACTTTACTAAATTTGTTTCTCAGTTCCAAGAGTTTTTTGATGGAGTCTAGTTTTTCTGTATGTAAGATCATGTCATCTTGCAAGCAGGGAAAATTTGCTAAAGCAATCCTGAGTGAAAAGAATAACATTGTAGGCATCACACTACCTGACCTCAAAATATATTATAAAGCTATAATAACCAAAACAGCATGGTACTGACATGAAAATAGACACGTAGACCAATGGAACAGAAAGAGAACCCAGAAATAAATCCACATACTTACAGACACCTGATTTTCAACAAAGATGCCAAGAACATACATTGAGGAAAGGACATTCTCTTTAATGAATAATGCCAGAAAAACCAAAATATTCATATGCAGAGGAATGAAACTAGTCCTCTATCACCACATCCAAAAGTCAATTCAAAATGGATTAAAGACCTAAATCTCAAACTATGAAAATACTAGAAGAAAACTTAGGAGAAATGCTTCAGGACATCAGTCTAGGCAGATATTTTTATGGAGAAGACCTTAAAAAAGACAATAAAAAGGACAACAAAAGCCAAAATAGACAAATGAGATTATATCAAATTAAAAAACTTTGGCATAGCAAAGGAAACATTGACAGAGTAAAGGACAACCTACAGAATGGGAGAAAATATTTGCAAATTATTTATCCAACAAGGGAACAATACTCAGAATATTCAAACAACTCAACAGCCAGCACACACACACACACACACACACACACACACACACACACACACAATGCAATTCAAAATGGGCAAATGATATGAATAGACATTTCTCAAAAGAAGGCATACAAATGTTCAAGAAGTATATGGAAAAAATGCTGAACATCACTAATCATCAGAGAAATGCAAATCACAACCAAAATGAGATACCATCTCATCCCAGCTGGAATGGCTATTATCAAAAGGACAAAAAATAACAAAGCTGGCAAGGATGTGGAGGAGAAAACGAAATTACTATACACTGTTTGTGGAAATGTAAATTAGTATAGCCATTATGGAAAACAGTATGGAGGCTCCTCAAAAAGTAAAACAAACTACCATGTGATCCAACAGCCCCATTACTGGGCATAGATCCAAAGTAAAGAAAATCAGTGTGTCAAAGACATAGACGCACTCCCATGTTTACTGAAACACTATTCATAATAGCCAAGACATGGAATCAACCTTAGTGTCCGTCAACAGATTAATGGATAAAGAAAACATGGTATAAATACACAATGGAATACTATTCAGCTATAAAAAGAATGAAATCCTCTCATTTATAGCAACATGGATGAGTCTAGAGAATATTGTGTTGAGTGAAGTAAGGCAGGTACAGGAAGGTAAGTGCCATGTATTCTTACTCATATGTGGAAGCTAAGTAAGACCTCATAGAAGTAAAGAGCAGAATAATGATATCTAGAGTCTGGGAAGGGTGAAAAGAAGAGGGGATAGGGAAAGGTGTTGGTTAAGGAATACATATTATACCCAGATACGAGAAATAAGTTCTAGTGTTCTATAGCACTGAAGGATGACTATAGTTAATAATTATTTATTCTATATTTTTACATAACTAGAAGAGAGGATTTTGAACGTTCCCAACACAAAGAAATGATAAATATTTGAGGTGATAAATATGCTAATTACCCTAATTTGATTATTATGCATTGTATACAGGTATCAAAATATCACACTTTACCCTGTAAATATGTATGAGTATGTCATTTTTAAATTTAAAAAAATTATACAGTATGCTGCCACCAGGTGGTGATAGCGGCAGCCTTTAATGGACAGTCTCATTGAACTGCTAGAAACATAGTTAAGACCTAGAGTTTCTGTCTAGCACATTACATTTATAAGAATAACTTTTTAAGATTTTGTTTTAAAACATAAGCTTTCTAGTGAAATCAAATGCTGGATGTTAAGAACATGCACTTAATAAGAAGATGAAGAGAGGAATGAATATTTACTGAGCACTTACTATATGATTTTATATACATTATTTTATTTAACCTTCATGAAACTCTATCAATATACCTTAATGTCCTCAGTTTAAAGACCCTAACTTCTTTGTCCAGGGTTACATAGCAATGATATACCAGAGTTCAAACTGCCTGTATGTAAAGCCTGTATATCTGTTACTATGCCTATATTTTGTGACTTCCTATCAATAAATAAAGCATGAATTCAGATTTAGTTAATATTTATGCATTACTGTACCAAGTACTATGCTAAGTAATTATCACAAATGTGAGTACAATTTGGACTTCTTTCTATTAACCCTAATTGGTGTCTAACATTGTTTCATATAAAGTTGATCTTCCCTTAACTTGATAAGGTTTCTCTTTCTCTCAACCATGTTCTCCATCTCTCTCTGTCTCTCTCTCTCTTCTCCCTACCTCCTTAAGACTGAAACCTCCATAAGCTGCTACATGGTTTGGGGGTTTCAGTGGAAGACTTATTGTCAAGAATTCCTGCAGAAATAAGTCTACAGCTTTCTGGTTTGCAGATTTTCCTGTGTCAGTCTCAGAAACAATATTTCTTGACTTAGTGTAATAGACACTAATTGGGTGGCAGCCTTGCCCATACAGATCCCCTGAACTTCCTGTGGGACAGAAATTCTGTCTGCTTATTCTCCATTATATTGTTAGCTCTTCAAAATGCTTCTGATGGGCCAGGCACAGTGGCTCACGCCTGTAATCCCAGCACTTTGGGAGGCCGAGGCAGGTGGATCACCTGAGGTCAGGAGTTAGAGACCAGTCTGACAAACATGGTGAAACCCTGTCTCTAAAAAGGTATTTTTTAACTGGCTTTGATATGCATCTGTCCTCTACTCTTACCCCTGCCCCACAAAATTAGCTATAGCTATTGATCCAGAAGCTTTTAAATCCGAAGCCAGGCCAATCAGATCTTCTCTACTTCAAATCTGAAACTTTGATAGAAATTATAAGGATGAGAAGCATGGTTGCTCTGACAGTGGCTCCCTGTAGAGCTGGGGTCCTAACTCTTCTGGCCTACTCTAGTTGCTAGTGCTCCTGGGGCTTTTTATCTCTTCCTTTAGTTTTGAACTGCCTTAGTATTCTGACAACGTGGTTTCTCTTTCACTTAAACTTCATGGGGTTAATTTAACAATACATTTAAGCTGTCAGATGTAGTGGACAACTCACTCCATTCCCTCCCACCCTCCCTCCCTCCCTCCCTCCGTCCCTCCCTCCCTTCCTTCCTTCCTTCCTTCCATTCCTTCCCCTTCTTCTCCATCTCCCCCTTCTCCTTCTCCATTTCCTCCTCCTCCTTCTCCATCTGCTCCTCTCGTCCGTCCCTCTCTCATCCTTGTCCTATTCTTTAGCCTCCTTTGCTCCTAGTGTATTGAGAAACAATATTGCTCTTGCTTCTATTCTGCCTGAATCCATACAGTAGCTCAGGGCTTCTTTATGTCCTAACATAAAATTCTCCAAGGTTCTTCATGTTTCCCCTTCATGTTAAGTTTTACTTTCCTTCAAAGAAAAAGAGTATGTTCTGCCTGCTGATATGTATCTTCAGAGGCATCACTGTTCAGGGGTTTTTGACTTTTATATTTATTTATTCTCTTTATTGTGACGATGATCATCAGGCTCCAATATTTATCACTTGTCTCTATAACAGAACTCCTCAAAATTGATTTGTAAAACAGCTAGGAAACATTGTAGAATATTTGTTTTTACCAGAAGTATAAATAGTTTTCTGAACATTAAAATGGTTTCTTCAAGGTTTGGAAAGGATACACACACAAATGTGTTAATTTGTTTGACTGAGAGTTAGAAAAGCAGAATTTTTTTTCAAGAAATAAGATAAGGGTAGAGTTGAAGGTGATTAAAATAAAGCTACAGGAACTGAATTCAATTCAAGTGCCAGTATCTCTCCAAAGTCAAGAAAAGGGTATAGATGTGGCAATGGGAAAGCCTGTGCCTAAGTCATGTGCCTCACACAATGTACAGAAGAATCACCACATCTATAGAGAGATTTACATTCGCCATAGCATTTTATATCTTGAGGAAATATCTATGCATGCAAATATTTGAGCTGCTTGCCTTCAATGAATCAGTAGCCAATTACACATATTTAATGGGCAATTAAAAAACTAGTCATTTCCTACAAGATGGTCATGAAGAAAAGAAAATCTTGTGCCCTTACTCTTGACATTATTACCATCTCTCTTCCCTTTCTTAATCTTAATTTTGTAGCAAGAATGACAGGGAAATCCAGGAGAGTCTTTAAAGCACTTGAAAGCCCAGAGCATTTATGTGGGAGTTGGTGAGACTATGGGACATGGGACTATGAAAAGCTGCCCTGTGTACCCATCCAGATTTACTCTGGACTTTGGATCTTATGAACACGAGATTGTGACCTGCAAATAAGAGCAGGCCTGCAGGCGGGGGGAGCACTGAAGCAAGACTGACATCAGAAGTGATGGAAAGGAAGAGACACCAGGGCCCGGCTATTCCTTTTGTGCCCAAGTCACTCCCAGCCATTTCTGTCTGTCTTTTATTAAATAAAAATTGTGTATATTCATGGTGTACAGCATGATGTCTTGATACACATATGCATAATGAAACGATTACTAGACTCATGCTAATTAACATATTCATCTCCTTACATAGTTATCATCTTTTGTGTGTGTGTGTGGTGAGAGCACCTGAAATCTCTCTTAGTAAATTTCCAGTATAAAATACCTTATTATTAACTATAGTGATCAGGCTGTACATTTACATCTCTAGACCATTAATCCTACCTAACTATGATGTATATACACAAGTTGAGTATCCCTTATCCAAAATGCTTAGGACCAGAAGTGTTTTGGATTTTTACCTTTCTTTCAGATTTTGAAATATTTGCGTTATATTTACTGGTTGAGCATACCAAATCTGAAAATCTGAAACCCAGAGTGCTCCAATGAGCATTTCCTTTGAATGTCATATTGGTACTCCAAAAATTTTGGACTTTGGAGCATTTTGGGTTTTCATATTTGGGATGCTCAACTTGTATATATAAGATGGGCAATTATTCAGCCTTAATAAAAAAGAAGATTCTGTTTTTTGTGACAACATGGATGAAACTAGAGAACATTATGCAAGTGAAATAAGCCAGATGCAAAAGGTAAAATATTATATAATCTCAGAAGTTTTTAATAGCCTTTCTAGAGAAATACAGACTCCTGCATTTTCCCAGGACAAGATAAACATGCATAGGAAAGTAGGGTTAGATATTCAGATAGGAATCTGTTTAATGATGTGAACTCAGGAGCCCATGATAGGGTAATGGAAATCTAACCCATCTCTGTTAGGGAATTTTGCCAGCCTCTAAGGTGTGCTTTCTGCCCCTTTTAAATGTACCTCTATCAGAAATAGAGGACAATCCTTAATGATCCTTCAAAGCATAAAGGAGATTCCTTTCCCTCACTTCCTCTAGGTAGAGTGAGTAACTCCAGGTATGAGTTCCTATAGCCCTTTTACACAACTCTACTGTATTTTATCCCTTAAAATATTTTTTCTTTTCTTCTTTTCATTTCATCTCATTCACTGATTCATTCAAGCATAATTTGGGCCTCAACATGCGTCTTCAGTGTGATGGGGGCCTCATGGATGGCAAATACAGATATCACTAGGAAACATTTCCTGGACCCCAAAGGTCACAGCCTCTGGAAGCAAACATGCAGGTAAGAAAATGATTAAAGCAAGGAGATCGGTGTTACTGGACAAGGCGCTGGGAGCACACAGGGGAGGAAGAAACTTTCTGAGAAGGTTGGTGAAGGTTCCAGTGGAGATGAGTTGTGAAGGGTGAGAATAATTATTAAGTGAATAATGACCACAGAATGAAAGTGGGGACAAGCCTAAAAGTTCAGAGATGAATATGTACACATTGTGCTGTAGGAGACTTCTGGAGTCTCCTCTGGTCTGGGGTGACATACGTGACTTATGGGAAAGCCGGAGGGAAGGAGGCTCTGGAAGCAAATGGGGCCAGATCCCAAGCTTCTAACATATCTTGTTAAGGGACAAGGTTCTTGTTCTGAAGTCAGAGACTGTCAACCTAAGACAGAACAGCTAAGATGCTCCTGCAGGGTTCCACGGGAGGGATGAAGAAGGCTGACAAAAGAAGTGGTAGCAAAGAAGGGGAGGTGGGATCCACTCAAGAGGGGGTGAAATTTTCAAGAATTTGTCATACCAGGTTTACTTGACGCTCTCTCTGGGTTCTGTAAACCTGAGAGTGGTGCTGGTCTGCGTGGATTTCTTATCCTAGCGCCTTCCTCTGTGTATGGCAGGGCGTAGGTGTACAATCTACACCTACTGGGCAAATGAGTGAATGGACAACTCACGGTCTTAGCAAAAAGAGTTTATCTACCTGGTTCTCTTTGGGAATGGGTTCTAATAAAAAAGAGAGGAAAAGGAAGAGAATGAGGGTAATAAAATACACGTTTAATTTGAGGCCATATAGTGAGGGATGGGAATGACCCCCCAAGTAACGATGCCATTGCCTCATCCCACAAGCAGCTTCTCCTAAAACTGTCTAATATGGGCTTACCTTTGGAGGTATTTGACCCACTGCCCACACCTCTCCTTCGTTTGAACTGCCCTCTCTCCTCAGAAACTCTCCTCCTCCTATCAACAAAGGGACACCAGTTAGGGCCAACCACCCAGCCCCACCTTCTTAACACAGCACTTAAAAGTCAAATGTTTAAAAGACATTTTCATGGAGCCTAATAGCACATAGAAAGTACTTGATAAATGGCAACCCTTATTTTTCTCTGTAACTTGAACCAGCTCATTACCTAAAAGTCTCTAGGTCTCTGCTTTCCATGGGAACAAGAAATCCTTCCATGTGTATAAATGAGATTAGTCTTCTGAGTAGCATCTTTGTATTTGGAATGAAGTCTTTCTAGAAATACAATGACTTAAACCAAGGAATGAGTCTAATATCGGAATGTTCCGCTGTGGAGGGAGAGAGGCTGGGGAAGCATTCTGGAGCCAAATGCATTTTAGCTTTTTTTTACATTGTACCTACAGAGATGTTTCCCTACTCAGCTGATGAGACCTGGCCCCAGAAAGACCATATCTCTTTGGTTTCTGTCCCTTCATAAGGACCATCCAGAATGGCTTCAATATGTTTTCCATGTGTGGAAGTGGTTGTAACTTTCAAAAGATGTCTTGGTGGGGGATGGGTTTGGACAGCAGGAAAGGGGCTGAGGGGATGAAGCAACCAGAGAAGAACTTTGGCACAGAACAACGCAGAGAGAAGAATGAGGCAAAGCCAAAATGAAACGTACTTCTTTGCTCCATCTTTGCTCTGTTTCTTGCTCAGAGCTTATACACTGTCTAATTCTGTTTGCAGGGCGTTATAACCACACGCACAAAAAAAAACACATTTATTTCTACATTGCTCTCTTCCCTCTCCCTCCCAGGCATTTATTGTTTCCTAATGGGTACTTTGCTAGGCCCTGTGGACATAAAGACACTGAAGAAACAGCCTCTGGTTATGGAACTCATTGACTGGTAGGAAAAGAAAGATGAGTAGAAAATATTGGGATAATCATAGCAAATACTTCAATTCCCCTTACTATGCACCATTCTAAACATAGTACATTTATTCACTCATTCAATGCTTACAACACTATGAAGTAGATACTGTTTCTCAATGCTCCCATTTTGAAAATGGGAGGACTAATGCACGGAACAATTAAGCCACTCACCTAAGGTCACACATCTAGTAAATGGTCAGGCTGGGATTCAATCCCAGGCCTCTTAGCTGCACCCTGGAGCACTTCCTCTACCCATGATGCTATTGTGCCACAGAAGAGAGTATCAGCCCTGTCACCTCTGGGAAAGTTTCTTGGAAGAGATGGTGCCTGAATTTTGAAAATGAATACGAGTTGCTCAGGCAAAGAAAGAAGGGGCCTGGTAAGGTTGAAAGAGGATTCCGGTTACAGACAATGTCAAAGCTTGCAGGTGTGAGGGCATGGCTTGCACAGAGACTCACAAGCAGCACAAGATCACTGGGAAGGATGCAGCATATTGTGGTAAACCCAGAAGCTGGAGAGGTAGTTGGGAGCCAGATCCCAAAAGGTCTTCTATTTCAAGCTAGGAAATGTGGACTTAATTCTAAAAGCTATGAGACACCTCTCACAAGCTCAAGGATTAGCAGACTTGAATTATAGATGCCGCAGCTCTCATTCGTGTGCATTTCTGAAAACCATATTGTGAAGTATGATGACTCCAAAGAGAGCAGCCATGCCTTGCTGACCATTCTCTCTCTCTCCACTCTAGACCTGCCCTCAAACACGAAGATAGTCTTTTGCTCATTCATTCATTTATGCAACATTTATTTAACAAATATTTATTAAACGCCTATTATGTGTTAGGAACTGTGCTAAGTGCTGACATTGCAAATATAAAAATGAAACACAGACCCTGCCCTGAGAGGGACAGTGTTTATTGGGGAGTTGAAAATATAAACACATAGCTTCAAAACAATAGGCAAAATGCTATTTAGTGGGCATATTCGGAGTTCAGATGATGAATGACAGAACAGGCAGCAGATCTTCATGTTTAAGCACACAGACGCTGGAGCCATGCTGCTCTGGATTCACATCCCAGCTCTGCCACGTGATACCTGTATGACACTCGGCTAGTTGTTTCATTGCTCTGTCTCAGTTTCCTCATCCAACAAATGCAGATTATAATATTAACTATCTCATAGGATTGTTACAAACATTAAGTGAGTCAACATTTTAAAGTTTCTTAGTACACTACACAAATAAAAACTCTGAAGTGACAGTGTTCCCCAGTAGATGTCACTACTACATAGCTAGTTAGGTGAGATAATATCTGAGTTCATGCTGACCACATTAACCATTCCATAAGAAAACTGATACATAAATGGCTTTCTTCCCAAAATACAAAATATAGCAGAAGGTAGGTTGTGAAATAAATAAGAGTGAGGGGTGATGATCACCTGTTTATAAAAAGCTCTTGTAAATCTCCAGACCCACTTGGAAGTTTTAAACTTTCTCCATATTGGCTCTCTGGTGGAAGCCATTTTCTCCCTGCTTTCTAAAAACCCTGGATTTGATTCCTTCAACTCAGGCCTTATCAGGGAGCACCTACTCCTTTCTAAGATTTGCAAGTCGTTTCTGAGAAAGCACGTGAATAATAATTGACAGAAGCCACCGAGGCCTAACTCTTAAAGGAACTGAAATGGGAAATTGGGACACAGTGGCATAAGGAGGAACTTTGTGAAGCAGCAGGAGGTAACTTAACTTGGGCTAGCTTTATGACAACTGAGGCTGAGCCTACAGCTTTATTTTCCATCAGCTGACAAAGGTGAAAGTTCAGTATTTCTGATTTTGCTCCATGACTTCTACTGATCTCAGCTTAGGTACAGCATTGGGTGAAGGTGTTTTTTTTTTTTTTTTTTTTTTTTTTTTCTGGTTCTTGATTCTGACATGACCAGCTTTTGAGGTAAAATGAGTAGGCTAAGATCACAAGGGTAATCATGCACTCATTTACTTGCCAGGTTTTTAAGAAAAATCTCTTTTGGTCCAGGCTTTGTGTGAGGTGAAAGGACATGGAGATGCATGGCCCATTTCTTCAAGCATTTTACCGTCTGGACTTCCGTGGGAGAGAGAGACATGTAAACATATCAGTAAAATGCAACCTTTTAAATATGATTTAATAAATGTCAACAAAGTTTGTAAAGAAGAAATTGAGAGGATGACATGTGACCTTTGTATTGAAGGATTAATAAGAGTTTGCCATGCGGAGTAATGAGAGAACATTCCAGATAGAAATGTTACCATTTAATTCAATTCTGACACTAACTGCCTGAAGTGAGTTGAAACTCTGCAGGTTAAGGGTTCAGACCCACAAGACTGCCCCCTACTTCAGAAGCGAATCATAAGTAGAGGTTCCCCAGGTTGCCATGATTTTATATGTCTTGGCTGCAAATCAGGAGTCCCCACAATCACCTTCTCAGTTTCAATAATTTGCTGTAAATGACTCTCAGAACTCAGGGAAACACTTTGCTTACATCTACCAGTTTATTATAAAGGATACAAATGAACATCCAGGTAAAGAGGTACATAGGGTGAGGTCAGGAAGAGTCTAGAGCAAGGAGCTTCTGTTCCTTTGCAGTTTGGGGTGTGCTGTTCCCCTCCCCGGCATATAGATTCCTTTACCAACCCAGAACCTCTCTAAACCCCATGGTTTAGGGTTTTTATGAAGGTTCTATTGTATAGGAATGATTGATTAAATTATTGGCCATTGGTGATTCGCTCAATCTTCAGCCCCTCTACCCTTCCCTGGAGGTTAGGGGCTGAAGTTTCAACCCTCTAGTCACACTGCTGATTCCTCTGGCAACCAGCTCTCATCCTAAAACTATCTAGGGGCTTCCAGCCATCAGTCATCTCGTTAACATAAACTCAGGTATGGTTGAAAGGAGCTTGTTATGAATAACAAAAGATGCTCCTCTTACCTCTATCACTTAGAAATTTTGAGGGTTTTAGGAGCTCTGTGCCAGAAACTGCAGATGAAAATCAAATATATATTTCTTATTATATCACAATATTACAGAGGGTAATTTTGGGTACATAGCACAGTTTGCTCTGACCCTTGTGAAGGATGGCTCTGGTAATAACTATCAGCCTTAACACGCACTAGCTAATGATGTTAATAATTGCTAATCTTGTTGAGTGCTATCTGTCAAGCACTGTGCTAAATGCTTTCTGTGTATTACCTCATCTAATCCTCATAATCCTATAAAGAAGGCAGGATAGAATCAGACTCTGGAGCAAAGCTTGGGCTTCAGCCATCTGGAGCCAGACTGCCTGGGTTTACACACTGACTCTTCCTTATTGACTGTGTGACTTTGGAAAATTGCTCAATCTTATTTGTGCCTTAGTGTTTCCATCTATAAAATGGGGATAAAAGCACCTACCTTTGGCATATGAGTTTATTTTTGGAGAGGGCAACTCAAGAGTTAACCTGGGCTGCAAGCTGCCTTAGGCATGCAGAGCCCAGAATGATTTGAAAACCCTGCTCTGTATCGACCCATTCCTCACTGTGAATGAATTCAAGAAATTCAACAGGTACAAGCAATCACTGGAAAGCTATTTGTTGTGATTGGAAAACACTCAAAGAAATGGAGTGCTTCATAGATGATTTAATATTTTAAAGGTGGCACATGTGAATGAGTAAGCTCAGGGTATATGAGCGAGTTTACATTCCACATCAAGGTTTTACTTAAAGTTTACATTTTGTTTAAATGAGAAGTGAGATCAATGTAATATGGCTTAAACCTTTCTCAGAAATTTATGGCTTCTTTTAATAAACCTCATAAAAGACACTTTTAAACATATGCAGCGTTCTTAATGTAATGGTTCCATTCTTGAAATATATAGTATTTAGATTGCATCTAAAATGCTGTAAAAGTATCACAAAGGCTGTAAAAATATTGTTAACGGGAAGAAATCTTTTAGGGGGATAAATATTTTCTTGGAAAAGGAAAAAGCTGTGAACCTTTTAGGCAGGGAATGGCTTGGTTTTGAAAAATAACAATTTGCCTTTTTTATGTTCTTTCTGTGGTTCTACTTCAGCCAATTATTAGATTAAAGCAAGCTGTTGCTACGTGCCCTAGAAACTCAGACGGATTTGATGTTGCACCCTAAGTTTGTGAGGACAAGTTCCATTTAAAGCTTTAATGAGGTCAAGGGAATAAAGAAGGAGGCTGGCTGAGTCTTTTGTGTTATTTTAGGACTGTATCTTAGAATTACGAGGCTTGCATAATGCCATGGAAAGAACACAGAAGTTGAAGTTAAAAGCCCTCCGTATGAGACCTGGCTCTGCCATTTACTAGCTTTCTGACCTGGGCATAATCACTCAAATGTTCTGAGGCTCGGTTTCTTGAATCTGGAAAACAGGGTTAAGAATACCTGCTGTAGCCACTTTGTAAGGATATTGTGGGGTCAAATGAGATAATGCATGAGAAAGTGCTTTGAGAGCCAGAGAGGCATAAAGTGCACATGGACTTTATTTATTTGACAAACATTTATTAAACACTTATTATGTGCACACACAGAACATTAGTGAGCCAGAGTGAATGTGCAGAGCTCGCTCGGGTCAACCCTGCTGTTTTCCCCTTCCTTTTGTCCTCCCTGTATTTTGGCTGAGCCACTTATAAACCATTTTACACAGATGAAGGTCTATTCTATTATTCAAGAGAAATGTTTGCACCCTTTTTTGGTGACCTGTTTCCCTCTCTATAGATGGCTATCTTCAGAAAAAAATTTATTAAGTATAACTTAAGACATATATAGTGTGAATAATAAATAGAGAAGCACCCTGTGCTACAGTTGGAAAGAACACTGAGTCCAACCTCTTTACAACACAGATGGGAAACAAAGGTTCACAAAGGGGCGATGGTATGCCCTGCCAAATTAACTTCTCATATGCTTTAGAGAGAGATGGAAATATACGCCACACTACTATACACAAATATCAATACAATGAGAAAAGTAACACTTCTGCCTACTGCACAGACTTATACTGTCACGCATAACTTCACAAAACGTCATACCTTAGTCTTCCCCAGAAGGACAGTCTTAAATCAACATGGACAATCAATGAACAACTGAGATAAAATATTGAAGGTTGAATGAAGAGAAAACTCTAGCTCACGTGGCTTTTCTTATTTAGCTCCTATTAAAAGATGAAAAGATATTTAGCATTTTCCGTTGGGTGAGGTACATTTAAAGAAGATTTATCAATTTAGTAGACTATACAATGTTAGGTGCTGATGGCCATTAAGCCATTTGAGTTAATTTTTCTGAGATGTACATCATTTTTAAAAATTTTATCTTCACAGCACAGCTTTTATTAACAAATCTCAGAGAACTTTGCAAATATCTAGGGATGCATGTTCTCACTTATAAGTGGGAGCTGAACAATGAGAATACATGGACACAGGTGAGACAGCCAGATGGGTAGGGCTTCCAGGCAGAGCCCCCCACCGACCGGAGCTGGGGTGGAGGCACAGAAGTTCACGCCATTTGCAGTGGGGAGGAGCCTGGCCCTTCCCCTTCCTGGGTGGAACCTAGGATTAGAACTGTGAGGTGGGAAGCCTGTACTAGGAGGATTCTAGCTCCGCTGAGCTCCTGTTCCCCCTTTTTACCTTTATGCCTAATAAACCCTGCCCTGCTCACTCTTCAAAACAGTTTGCACGCCTAAATCTTTATGGCTGTGTGGTAAGAACCCCGTCTTTAGCTGAACTAAGGAAAAGTCCTGCAACACAGGCAGGGGAACAACACACATTGGGGCCTGTCGGGGGAGGGTGGTGGGGGAGCGGAGAGCATTAGGGGAAAGAGCTAATGTATGCCGGGCTTAATACCTGGGAACTTAATGCATCTGGGAACTTAAAAAAAATAAATAAAAACTAATTTAAAAAATTCCCACAAATATCTAGCGATAATCTCTGGGGCAAGGTGGGCACAATTGCATAAAATTAACCATGTTTTAAAGATAGGGTAACTAAAATCTATGAAAATGTTATGACTTGACTGCTGTGATATCCAGAGTGCATAAATAGGGAGAAAAGAAGGTTCCTGGGCTAACAGATTCCAACAGCACTGCTCTAAATTTGTGGAATTCCTTATCCTGCTGTTGCACAATAATTGAAAGCATAGTCCTTACAGCCAGGTTCATTGGTTTGAACCCTGGCTCCTCTACTTATCATTTGTACAATTATTGTTTAGTTGCTTAACTTTCTGCACCATATCTATCAAATGAAGATAACATGTTTCATATGAATGTTTTATTCCAAAACATGTAAACATCTTACTACAGTGCTAACACATAGTATTTGCTCAGTAAGTTAACTATCATTATTATTTGTCCTCATAGAAACATGTTTCCCCAATGTCCTGTCACACACACACACACCCCTTAATATATTTACCAATAATGCTTACTTTACAGTTTAATTATCAACCTGCTTTCATCGTTAAATATATATTCTTAAAGATATATTTTCTTTTTCTTCTACTACTTTATTTAGCTTAACCATGATTTCTAAACTCATAATTATTCCATTAGAAGATGAGGTCTGACGCCTTTTCCAGGAAGGGAAAATCTTCCTTTTTGTTATATGGGACCTCAGTAATTTTCCTGAAGGAAATTTTCTCCTTTATTCCATGGTGCACCTATTCTGGCACTTTCTTCCTCTGTAGTGTCTCCTGTTAAATTCCTTTCCTGCCTTGTTCTTTTTTTTTTTTTTTTACCCTTGTCCACAGTTACACTGGTGTAACCCTTTTTGCCACTGAAGACTGTGGTTCCCAGATCACATCAGCTTAAAAGATCAGAATAAGCCGCAAAGAAGTCTGTCTCTAGTAAACTCTACTCCCTCTTTATGAATTCTAGAATCTTGCAATTACTCTGAATGTGTCCAGGAATCCTCAGGTTTCTACATGCGTTCTCTAGTCCTTGGCTATGATGTGTTCCCCACTATATTTTCATCCTTCTCGTCCATGCCCCAGTGGTGATGTCTCTGGTTGCCAAAATTACTGACATCCCATAGAAGCAGTCAATGTCATTGGTGCTGACTGAGAATGCAATCACTGTTGTTGGTGCCTATCACCAACTCCTCCTTTCACCAGCACCATTCAGGATCCCATGAAAGCTACTCCAAGTTTCACTCTGTTGACCAAACTGATACTACCAATGTCCAATATATTTCTTAGAGCCCATGTCTCAGAGTATCCAGCACCACCTCTCTGACAGAGCTCTGAATGTAATTTTATTTAGTTATTGAAGGTACTGGCCTGTATTAATCCGTTTTCATGCTGCTGATAAAGACATACCCAAGACTGGGAAGAAAAAGAGGTTTCACTGGACTTACAGTTCCACATGGCTGGGGAGGCCTCAGAATCATGGCAGGAGGTGAAAGGCACTTGTTACATGTTGACGGCAAGAGAAAATGAGGAGGATGCAAATCCCTGGTAAAACCATTGGATATTGTGAGACTTATTCACTACCATGAGAACAGTATTCAAATTATCTCCCATGGGGTCCCTCCCACAATATGTGGGAATTATGGGAGTACAATTCAAGATGAGGTTTGGATGGGGACACAGAGCCAAACCATATCATGGCCCAGTGCTTTATCTCTTTTAATTTTTCATCACTTTATTATTGGTGGTACTTTCATGCTAGAACTTGAGCATTAGCCCAGGGACCTGGCTTGTAAAGACTTACAGTAATTTATATCATAATCTTCTTTGAAATCCTTTCCCTTCCATTTTGGCTTATTTTCCTTGAAACAAACTTATTTCAAACAACCCAGGGTGAAGTGCAGTGGCGCCATCTCGGCTCACTGCAACCTCTGCCTTCCAGGCTCAAACAATCCACCCACCTCAGCCTCCCAAGTAGCTGGGACCACAGGCTCCTGCCACCACACTGAGCTAATTTTTGTATTTTTAGTAGAGATAGGGTTTCTCAGTGTTGCTCAATCTGGTCTGGAACTCCTGGGTTCAAGCGATCCACCTGCCTCAGCCTCCCAAAGTGCTGAGATTACAGGCGTGAGCCACTGTGCCTGGCCAAAAGTCAGTTTTATAACCCTGAAGAGAAATGATGATGGCTTGAATTGAGGAGCCTCAGTGTGGATGGAAAGAAGTGAACCTACATGATATGGTGGTGACTAGAAAAGGATTCTTAGGTCTCTGGCTTCTGAAATATGTTGGGTGATATTTTTCACCGAGGAGGAAGAAGGATGAGGAGGAGTTCATTGAAATATAAGACTGAGTTTTGGCTGAGATGCAGGAGTGGAGGCAGATGTCAAAAAGATGCAGTTGTATATAAGCCTAGAACTTAGAAAAAACTTTGTGCTAAAGACATTTATTTATGATGTCTAATTCCTATGATGATCACAGTTTAGACTCCCGTGTATGTTGTTGGAGAGAACATAAGATCTGAGGCAGAAAATAATAACAATAATGATAATAATTCATATTTAGCCCATATGTATCAGGCACTGTGTTAATTCTTTTAACATGTTAATTTGTTTAATATGTTATTTCACACATCAACTGTATGACGTAAGAATGAAATCAGTTATACAGTTGAGGAATGGAAGATCAGTAATTCAAAATCTTATTAGTCTGTATAAGTAAGGACTCAGAAAGAGATTTGTTTACTTTCAAAAACAAATGTTCTTACTCAAATAATACATACCTGGATTTATATTCTGTCGCTCATTTGTTGAATGAACTTGGTCAGGTAACCAAACCTCACCAGCCTTCTATTTAGTCACGTATAAAAAGTGGTTAAAGACATCCACCTCTCTAGCTCACAGAGCAGATGAAGGAACGAGTTAGATTATACATGGAAATTATTTAGTGTAATGCCTAGCATGATGGGTACCCAATCAACAGTAATATAACTGGCTTCTCCAGTTATAGCATTTCCGTCTCTGTGTCTATCCTTCAAAATGTGGATATTTGTTATTCATTTAAAAATATTTTCAGAGTTCTACTTTTAGCACCATCCCATTCCACAACTAGTAAAATCAGAACAGAAAACACTTTTTGAGTCACAGCTATCTAATAAAAGGTAGGAGTGGTCACCAAGAAAACTCTGTCCTAAAGGAAATACATTTAAAAAGAAACACATGAGCTTGGCCTGGATCTTCCAGAACCTTAGAAGTTGGGAGCTGGTCCTTCAGTCGTTTGGAGCCAATGTCTGATCAACTGGAGTTAAGAAGCTGAGGCTAGGTTCGTATAGCAAGCTGAAACGGTAACTAAAAGTTGAAGCAAAAATTAGGCGAGGCAACGAGCTGAGATGAAACCCAGGATGAGGTGGGCTGAAGTAATCTGACTCAGAGGTGCCTCCTGGCCTATTAGCACAGAGAGAAGAAAACTTTCACTGAAGGAGAACTTTCCCATATTAAGCCTTCAGGCCTCCCACAAATTACCAAACAAGCAAGAAGGCAAGCTACTATTAATGATAGCAAACAAGTAACTGATTTAGATCACCAAGTCCTGAAGATGCTAAAGTTGTCAGGTACAGAATATAGAAGAAATCTTTATGAGCTTAAAACAAGAAACTATTAGAAATTTTTTAAAAAATGAAAAAAAGAAATAAATGAAATGTCTAAATACTAAAACCCTAACTTCAAAAAGTCCTTATTGGATACCTGTAAACAGCAGATTAGACAAAGTTAAAGGGTAAAATAGTAAAAAAGAAATATATAAATTTTATATATACAGCATATATATTAAATATATATACACAGTCATGCATTATATAACAACTGTGATACGTTCTGAGAAATGAGGTTAGGTGATTTCATCATTGTGTGAACAGAGTGGTACTTACGCAAACCTAGATGGTATAGCCTACTACAAACCCAGGCTTTATGGTATAGCCTATTGCTCCTAGGCTATAAACCTGTACAGCATGTTACTCTACTGAATTCTATAGGCAATTGCAACACAATGGTAAGTATATGTGTATCTAAACATATTTCAACATAAAAAGATACAGTAAAAATATGGTATAAAAGATAAATAAAGTTTTATTATTTATTTATTATTATTATTATTTTTTGAGATGGTGTTTCACTCTTGTTGCCCAGGCTGGAGTGCAATGGCATGATCTCGGCTCACCCCAACCTCCACCTCCCGGGTTCAAGTGATTCTCCTGCCTCAGCCTCCCAAGTAGCTGGGATTACAGGCACGTGCCACCACGCCCTGCTAATTTTGTATTTTTAGTAGAGACGGGGTTTCTCCATGTTGGTCAGGCTGGTCTCGAACTCCCGACCTCAGGTGATCCTCCTGCCTTGGCCTCCCAAAGTGCTGGGATTACTGGTGTGAGCCACCATGCCTGGCAAGAAAGTTTTATCTTTATAGGGCACTTACTATGAATGGCACTTCCAGGACTGGGAGTTGCTCTGGGTGAGACAATGAGTGAGTGATGAATGAATGTGAAAACCTAGGACATTACTGCACACTACTGTAGACTTTAGGAATGCTGCACACTTAAGCTACACTACATTTATACTTTTTTTCTTCAATAATAAATTAAGCTTAGCTTACTGTAGCTTTTTCGCTTTATACAATTTTAAATTTTCTTCAAGTTTTCAACTCTTTTGTAATAACGTTTAGCTTAAAATACAATGTAGAACTGTACAAAAACATTATACCCTTCTTTTATAAGATTTTTTCTATTTTTAAAAAAATTTTTTTAGTATTTATTGATCATTCTTGGGTGTTTCTCGGAGAGGGGGATTTGGCAGGGTCATAGGACAATAGTGGAGGGAAGGTCAGCAGATAAACACGTGAACAAAGGTCTCTGGTTTTCCTAGGCAGAGGGCCCTGCCGCCTTCCGCAGTGTTTGTGTCCCTGGGTACTTGAGATTAGGGAGTGGTGATGACTCTTAAGGAGCATGCTGCCTTCAAGCACCTGTTTAACAAAGCACATCTTGCACCGCCCTTAATCCATTTAACCCTTAGTGGACACAGCACATGTTTCAGAGAGCACGGGGTTGGGGGTAAGGTTATAGATTAACAGCATCCCAAGGCAGAATAATTTTTCTTAGTACAGAACAAAATGGAGTCTCCTATGTCTACTTCTTTCTACACAGACACAGTAACAATCTGATCTCTCTTTCTTTTCTCCACATTTCCCCCTTTTCTATTCGACAAAACCGCCATCGTCATCATGGGCCGTTCTCAATGAGCTGTTGGGTACACCTCCCAGATGGGGTGGTGGCCGGGCAGAGGGGCTCCTCAGTTCCCAGACGGGGTCGCGGCCGGGCAGAGACGCTTTTCACATCTCAGACGGGGCAGCAGGGCAGAGGCGCTCCCCACATCCCAGATGATCGGCGGCCAGGCAGAGACGCTCCTCACTTCCTAGATGGGATGACGGCCGGGAAGAGGCGCTCCTCACATCCCAGACGATGGGCGGCCAGGCAGAGACGCTTCCTAGACGGGGTGGCGGCAGGGCAGAGGCTGCAATCTCAGCACTTTGGGAGGCCAAGGCAGGCGGCTGGGAGGTGGAGGTTGTAGCGAGCCGAGATCATGCCACTGCACTCCAGCCTGGGCAACATTGAGCACTGAGTGAGCGAGACTCCGTCTGCAATCCCGGCACCCCGGGAGGCCGAGGCTGGCAGATCACTCGCGGTCGGGAGCCGGAGACCAGCCCAGCCAACCCGGCGAAACCCCATCTCCACCAAAAAACACGAAAACCAGTCAGGCATGGAGGCGCGCGCCTGCAATCCCAGGGACTCGGCGGGCTGAGTCAGGAGAATCAGGCAGGGAGGTTGCAGTCAGCCGAGATGGCCGCAGTACAGTCCAGCCTCGGCTGGGCATGAGGGAGAGGGGGAGGGGGAGGGGGAGGGGGAGGCGGAGGGGGAGGGAGATTTTTTCTATTTTAAAAATTTATTTTATTTTTTACTTTTTCATTTTTTTTTGTTAAAAATTGTTTTGTTAAAACACACACACACTAGCCTAGGCCTACACAGCATCAGGATCATCAACATCACTGTGTTCCACCTCCACATCTTGTCTCACTGGAAGATCTTCAGGGGCAATAACACACATGCAACTGATCTCTCTGTGATAACAATGCCTTCCTCTGGAATACCTCTGGAAGGACCTGCTTGAGGCTGTTTTATAGTTAACCTTCTTTTAAAAAAATAAGTAAATGGAGTATATTCTAAGAAGTATAGTATAGTGAATACATAACAGTAACATAGTTGTTTCTTATCATTATCAAATATTATGTAATGTACACAATTGTATGTGCTATGTGTTTATGTTACTGGCAGGGAAGCAGGTTTGTTTACGCCAGCATCACTACAAACATGTGAGCAATGCATTGTGCTATGACATTTCAATAGCTAGGTTGTTGCTAGGCCAAAAAATTTGTTTTCAGCTCCATTATAATCTTACGGGACCAACATCATATATATATATATATAGTTCATCATTGACAAAACCATTGTTATGCAGCATACACACACATGCACACACGCATATATATATAGATAGATAGGTATGAAAAATAGAATGAGAATGTACCACATACATCTAATTGGAGTCTCAGAAGAGACCATAGAGAGAATGGGGAAGAGATTAGATTTAAAGAGATAATGGCTGTGAATTTCCCAAAACTGATGAAAAACATGCATTTACCAACTAAGGAAGATGAACATATCTGAAGAAGAATCCATAATTTTATTTTACAAAATGAGGAAAGCACTAACCATAAAAGAAAAGGTTGATAAATTTAGCTGTGTTAAATTAAAATCTTCTGTTAATCAAATAGAACCACAAAGAAAGTGAAAGGAGAGCAAGCTCTGTACATGTACAAAAGCATGAATCTTGTGGTATGGAGATTTTTTATTTGATATGCTGCAGTTTTACCTCAACAGGTTTCCGTATGAATTTGTTTCATTTTAATTGACACCCTTGAATGTTCAACCTCAAGACTCATGGTCTTTCTTAAATAGACAAAATTATCAGATATTAGTTCTTTAAATGTGCCTTTTCACCATTCCCTCTCTTTTTCTCCTGCAATCTATGTTGGAGGCTATCAATTTAACCTCTGCAACTCTTGACTTCTCTTTCACTTTAAAAAATTTTAATTTATGTTTCAATGGGACTTTGTGACCAAACTAAATAAGGTAAAAAAATGAAACAGTTGAAATCCTAAAGAAAAATTAGTACTGTTTATCTACATTACTGATGCCTTTTAAAATTGAATTTTTACTTAAAAAATAATTGGTAGTGCATTTGGGGTAATATTTTTAGTAATAATTTCTAACTTTGTGTCAAATCTAAGAGTTAACTGTATTTCCAGGATTGTTAGTTCTTTTTCATTTTGTCTATTTTCTTTTACTTCTTTCTATTGTTTCATAATTTCTTACTATTTGTGGGGAATATTATTCCTTCCTTTATGTGAAAATATTCAAAGTATTATTGTAAAGTCATTTAAATATGCATTGTTGCTTTTATTTAATCTCTGATTAATTTATTTCTTTATTGTTGATTTTGGCGGCTTTCTTCACTTTTTTCCCTGTGGGTTTTTTTTTTTTTTTTTTTTTGGCTTAAATTCTTTATCTTCTGTGGAAATGCACTCTGTCTTACTCCTTCCTCCATAGTTTTTTTTTTTTTGAGACGGAGTCTCTCTGTCTCCCAGGCTGGAGTGCAGTGGCGCGATCTCGGCTCACTGCAGGCTCCGCCCCCGGGGGTTCACGCCATTCTCCTGCCTCAGCCTCCCGAGTAGCTGGGACTACAGGCGCCCGCCACCTCGCCCGGCTAATTTTTTGTATTTTTAGTAGAGACGGGGTTTCATCATGTTAGCCAGGATGGTCTCGATCTCTTGACCTCATGATCCGCCCGCCTCGGCCTCCCAAAGTGCAGGGATTACAGGCGTGAGCCACAGCGCCCGGTCCCTCCATAGTATTTTTAAGAGTAACTTCAGTCGGCCCCTGAGACCCTGGTTGAGAATGTGGCCTTCTATTAGGGTTAAGTGCTCCTACTCCATTTTTATATTCAAGATATTGCAAATCTGATCATTATCTGGGTGGCTTGTTATATATCTGGCTAAAGCTGTGTCTCCTTTCTCCTTCCCCTCTAATTAAGCAGTTTTGTATAATTCATAACCATAGCAGTGTTTTGAGATTTTTCACAAGTGGGAGAAGCCCACCTCATTCCCGGTTTTTAGCTGTGAGATTGGTTCTTGTTCCCTTTTTTATAGGGGGCACATTTCAGTCCCTATTATCCAACAGAGTTGTAGCTTTTCATTGCCTTTCCGCTTTTGGACATATAGCTCAGAACACCTGCAGATTCAGCCCCATTTACTATTACACTTTTGCTCCATGGAGATATATATTTTATTTCAGAGTGTTAAAATATATTTGGAGGTGGGGGATCATCTTGCAAATATGAGCAAATATGAACTCACCATGCTATTTTTAAAAACAGACTTATTGAGCTATGATCAATATACAATAAATGGTACATATTTTAAGTGCATGATTTGATCAATTTTAATAGACATACACATACTTAAAACTGTCACCAAATCAAGATAATGAACACTTCCAAAAGTTTTCTCATTCCCTACCTGACCACAACTCCTTGCACTCCATGCCCATCCTGATTGTTGCTACTGATATGTTTTCTGTTTCTATAGATTACTTTGCAGTTTCTAAAATTTTATATAAACTGTATCAGACAATATTTCAATTTTTTGGTCCAGAATCTTTCATACACAATAAGTATGTTGAGAATTATCTATGTTGTTGTGTGTTTAATAGTTCCTTCCTTTTTATTATTGACTAATGTTTTATTATATGGATGTGCCACAATTTGTTTATCCATTCACCTATTGATAGAAGTTTGGCTTATTTCAAGTTTTTGGTTATTGCATATCAAACTTCTCTGAACACTTGTGTACCAGTCTTTTAATGGATATATGCTTTCATTTATCTTGAATATTTACCTAGGAGTAGAATGACTGAATCATTTGATAGATGTATATTTAACTTTTTAAGAAACTTTCAATTTTCCAAAGCAGTTGTATCATTTTGCATTTCCACAACACTGTATGAGTTCTAGTTTTTCTACATCTTTGCAAACACATGGTATGGTCAGTATTTTAAATTTTGGCCATTCTGATAGGTTTAAGGTGGTTCTTATTGTGGATTTTATTTGCATGTTTCTAATCACTAATGATGTTGAGCATCTTTTCTTGAGCTTATTCACTATCCATATATCATCACTGGTGAAGTGTCTATTCAAATCTTTTCTCTATTATGTTACGTGTTTTTGTTTTCTTATTATTACATTTTCAATTTCTTTATGTATTTTTGATACTAGTTGTTTATTAGATAGTTATGTGCTTTGAAACAATTCCTTCCAGTTGGGATTGCCTTCATTTTCTTAACATTGTATTTCAGAGCAAAAGTTTTAATTTTGTATGAAGTCAACTTGATTAATTTTTCTCTTTTGGTTTGTGCTTTTTGTATTATATCTAAGAAATCTTTGCCTAGCCCAAGGTCACAAAATTTTGTTTTCTATATTGTCTTTTAGAAGTTTTGTAATTTTAAGTAGTATCTTTAGGCATATGATCCATCTTGAATTAATTTTTGAACATGTCTCAAAATAAAGATTGAAGTTTACTTTTTACTTGTGGAGATGCAATTGTTGCAACCTCATTTGTTGAAAATGCTATCTGTTCTACACTGAATTATCTTTGCACCTTTGTAGAAAAAGTCCATTGATTGTAAGGGTGGGTCTATTTCTGGACTCTCTAGTCTATTACACTCGTGTCTGTATTTACATCAATACTATATTGTCTTGATTAATGTGACTTTATAATAAGTATTGAAACAAGATTGTGTGAGTCATCCAGCTTTATTCTTTTGTTCATGGATATTGGAAATATTCTAGGTTCTTTGCATTTCTAGATGCATTTCAGAATCAACTTACTCATTTCCACAAAAACCTGCTAGAATTTTAATTGAGATGGTGTTGAGTTACGCATCAATATTGAAAGAACTGAATAACATTTGTATAATACTCTGTTTTCTAATCAATAAACAAGTTATGTCTCTTCAATTATTTAGATCTTCTTTAATTTCTTTCCTCAAGGCTTTGAAGATTTCAGTGAATATATCTTGTACATATTTTGGCAGATTTATTCCTAAGCATTTTATAAATTTTCGTGTTTTTATAAACAGTATTTTTAATTCTGATTGCTTATTGTTAGTACATAGACTTAAGAGTTTTGCACATTGATCTTGTAATCATGCTAAAAGTACATAATATTTCAAGTAGCTTTTTTGAATATTTCATTAGATTTTCTACGTAGATGGTTATGTCTTCACTGAATAACAAGTTTTACTTTGTCCTTTTCAATTGAGATGCATTTTTTTCTTAAATTATTTTGCTGACTAGTGGTTCTAAGTGTACACTGTTAAATACAAGTAGGTAGAGTGTGTATTCTCTCCTTATTCCTAATCTTAGGGGACAGCATTCAACATTTCACTATTAAGTGTGCTGTAAGCTATAGGTTTTATGAGATGTTCTTTATTGGGTTGAGAAAATTCCTTTCTATTACTAGTTAGCTAAGATGTTTTTTGCTTTTAAAAAATTTTTAATTATTGTGGCTACATAATAGGTTTATGTATTTTTGGAATACGTGTGATGCTTTGATACAGGCATATAATGTATAATGATCAAATCAGTGTAATTGGGGTATCCATCACCTCAAGCATTTATCATTTCTTTGTATTACGAACATTTCAATTCTACTCCTAAGTTATTTTAAAATATACAATATTGTTGACTATAGTCACCCTTTTGTGCTACCAAATACTAGATCTGATCTCTCTAACTGTATTTTTATACCAATTAACCATCCCCACTTTATTCCTTCCTCCCTGCTAACCTTCCCAGCCTCTGGTAACCATAATTCTATTCTCTATCTGTGTGAATTCACTTAAAAAATTTTTAGCCCCCACACATAAATGAGAACATGCAAATTTTTTCTTTCTATGTCTGGTTTATTTTACTTAACACAATGTCCTCCAGTTCCATCCATGTTGTTGCAAATGACAGGATTTTATTCTTTTTAATGACTGAATAATATTCTATTGTGTGTATTCCACATTTTCCTCATTCATTCATCCCTTGATGGATACTTAGGTTGATTCCATATCTTGGCTATTATTAATAGTGCTGCAAAAACATGGGAGTACAGGTATCCCGTCGATACACTGATTTCCTTCTTTTGGATATATACCCTTTGCTAAGATTTTTAAAACCAGAAATTGATGTTGAATTTTTTCAAATGATTATTCTTCTTCTATTGTGAATAATTATATATACATATATTATACATATATGCATATAGAATTATATCCTTATAAACATACATATGCATATATAATTATATCCTATATACATACATATTTTAAAATGATAAATTACATTCATTGAATTTTTAATGTTATATTATCCTTGTATTCCTGGGATAATCCTCATTTAGTCATAATATATCATCTTTTTATATCTTATTAGTTTTTATTTTATATAAAATAAGTTTTGCCTCTTTGTTAATAAGAAATATTAACTTTAGTTTTTATTTCTGTAATGTCTCTGGTTTGAGTATCAAGATAATGGTGAGCTCCATAGAATGAATTGGGAAGTATTCCCTCCTCTTCTGTTTTCTAAAAATCTTTTTGTAGAATTGGTATTATTTCTTCCTTAAATATTTGGTAGAATTCTCACCAGAAAAGGCATCTAGTCCTTGACTTTTCTGTGTGGGAAAGTTTTTAACTACAAATTCAAATTTTTAATACATAATGAACCATTCATAGTATATATTTTTTCTTATATGAGCTTTGATAGTTTGTATCTTCCAAATAATTTGTTCATTTATCTAAGTTACTGAATTTACTGGCATAATGCTGTTCATAATATTCTCTTATTCTATTAATATCTCTAGAATTTATAAAAATGCTGACACTTTTCTCATTTCTGCTATTGGTAATTGCTGTATTCTTATATTTTCTCTGATCAAATTTATTGAGATAAAGTTTTATTGATTTTCCCAAAGCATCAGTTTTTAGCTTTATTGATTTTCTGTATTGTCTTCATTTTTTTATATTTTATTAATTTCTATTTCATTATTACATCCTTTCTTTTACATACTTTGGGTTTAATTTGCTGTTTTTCTAATTTTTTAATGTAGAAGTTGTGTTCTTTGATATGTAACCTTTGTTTATTTCTCCTTTCATTTCTATCAACTTTTGGTCTTGAAGTTCAGTGACTATGGGCATAAACATTTAGAATTGCTAAATTCATTTTATAAATGGACTCCTTTAGCATTATAGAATAAACTGGTAATATTGTTTGCTCTCAAATCCATTTTGTGGGATATTATTATAGTGACTATGCCTGTCTTTTGATTCATTTTATCATAATATACATTTTTTAATCCTTTTACTTTTAACCTATTTATTAATATTCAAAGTGTATTTTTTATAAGCACCATATATTTTGGTCTTCCTTTTCTGTGCAATCTGAAAATTTCTTTCTTTTACTTCTGGTGTTGGAAATATTTATATTTAATTTGTTTATTAATATGGTTAGTTTGAGTCTATTATCCTGCTACTTGCTTTTTATTTTTTCTGTCTTTTGTTTTCTTTTACTTACTTTTTATACTTTTAAATTAATTAATCAATTTTTTGATCAGTTTAATATTATTTTATAATTTTATTTCATCTACCTTGTTAGATTACTAGCTATAGCTTTTTGTTGCATTATTTTTAACAATTGTTTTAGTGTTTATGCTATACATCTTTATCATTATCTACCTTCAGGTGATAACACTTCACATGTAGGATTTACATCTTACAATATTAAGGCCTGGCGCAGTGAATTACGCCTGTAATCCCAGCACTTTAGAAGGCTGAGGAAGGTGGATCATGAGGTCAGGAGTTCGAGAGCAGCCTGACCAACATGGTGAAACTACTAAATATAAAAATTAGCCGGGTGTGGTGGCGTGTGCCTGTAATCCCAGCTACTCAGGAGGCTGAGGCAGGAGAATCGCTTGAACCCAGGAGACAGAAGTGGCAGTGAGCCGAGATCACGCCATTGCACTCCAGCCTGGGCGACAGAGTGAGACTCCATCTCAAAAAAAAAAAAAAAAAAAAAAATCTTATAATATTATACTTCCATTTTTCTTTCTCTTAGCCTTTATGATATTGTCATGTATTTTACTTTAACACATTTTATAAACCCCAAAATACATTGATATTGCTTTTGTTTAAACAGTCAATTATCTTTTAATAAGATTTAAATAACAAGAAAAAATTTTGTGTATTTACCCACATTGTTACCATTTCCAGTGCCTTTCAGCTCTTTACAAAGTTCTGTATTTCCATCTGGTGTCATTTTTCTTCTTCTAAAGGCTGTCTTTCACATTTCTTGTAGTGTGTGTCTTCTAATGATTAATTCTCTGCTTTTTCATGCCCAAACAAACTTTTCTTTCAGCTTCACTTTTAAAAAATGTTATAGATTTATGGTGACATCTTCAATTTTGAATGATATTTTCACGGGATGTAGAATTCTAGATTGACAGATTTTGTTTTCCTCTCAGTACTTTAAAAAATGTTTTATTGTCGCCTCACTTGCATTATTTCTGAAGAGAAATCTGTTGTCATCCTTATCTTTGTTTTTGTATTCATGTTCCTAACACATAACATGTCATTTCCTCTAGCCATTTTTGAAATGTGTTTCTTCATTCATTGTTTTGAATACTGATTATGATATAACTTGGTGTAGTCGTTTTATTTATTTTTCTTGTGTTTCAGATTTATTAAACTTCTTGCATCTTTGAGTCTATGCTTTTCTCAAATTTACAACATTTTTGACCATTATTTCTTCAGAAATTTGTTCCTTCTCTTTTTGTCTCCGTCACTATTATTACACATATATTGGGCCCTTTGAAGTTGTTCTACAACTCATTGATGCACTCTTCTTCTTCTTCTGTGTTTCACCTTGTATAGTTCCTAATACTTCAAGGTCATAAGTCTTTCCTTCTCTGCCATCTATGCTATCCAGTGTAGGTTTTTATCTCTCACAGTACAATTTACATCTCTGGAAGTTCTATTTGTATTTTTTACATCTTCCATGTCTCTAACTCTTTGAATATATGGAATACATGTGTAATAATGTTTTTATATTCTTTTTTGCGAATTCAAATCTCTGTACCAATTCTAAGTTGGTTTTGATCGATTAATTTTTCTCCTCATTGGGATAGTATTTTCCTACTTCTGTGTGTTCCTGGTAATATTTCTTGGATGCCATACAGTGATAATGTTACTTTCTAGCTGTTAGATATTTTTGCATAAATATTCTCATGTTTATTGAGGCAAGGCTCTTCTGGGCATTGAGTAAATCTCAATGCCCATGATTTATGAGGTTTCCAATCTGACTGATAGGACCAAGGACAATTCCTAATTCTACATATGTGCTGGGCACTGTTACCACTAATTGTTTCTGGTAATTTTCTCCCAGTCTCAGGTAGTTCCTATATTGCCTAATGTTCTGTGTCTTGTTTCAAATATTTTGTCTTTTTCTCCCCATTGGTTGTTTCAGGTGGAAGTATAAATCCAGTCCCTCTTATTTCATCTAGTCTGGAAACAGAAGTCCTTGTTCATCTTTTTACCATTCTTTTTTTCTCTATGAATCTCATTTTGAATATTTTATATTGTTGTCTCCAACTATGTCTCCAAGTTTAGTCTTTTCTTCTGTAATATATAATCTGCTGTTAATCCCATCAAATTAATTTTATTTTAAATAGTACAATTTTTATTTCTGAAAGTTTAATTTGTATCTTTTCCTTTTCTTTTTACTATAGCCTACATATTTATTAACTTAAAATTTTAAACTTCCTCTAGTTTATTGAACATATGATAACAGTTACAATAATAGTTTTAATGACTTGTCTACTAATTGTGTAATCTGTGCTATTTCTTGTTTAGATGGATTTATTTTCTCTTTATTAAGGGTTATATTATCTAGCTTCTTTGGATATCAAGTAATTTTTGATTGGATAACAGATATCTTGAGTGTTAATTTTTGTATGATGTATGTTTCTGTATTCCTAACAGTATTCTTGAACTTTGTATTGCAAAGAGGTTATGTTACTGGGAAACAGTTTAATAATTTTGGATCTTGCTTACAAGTTTTCTTAGGGGGATCAAAGTAGTCTAAGTCTAATTTTGCTCCAATACAGAGACAGATGTTTTTGAGCACTCTCTCTGATGTCCCATAAGTTACAAAGTTTTCTACTCTGGCTGATGGGAACAGGCATTTTTCCTGGCTCTGTGTGTGGTTAAGTAATTGTTACCTCTAATCTTTTCCGGTATTTATTTCCCTGGCCCCTGCTCCTTCCCTTAATCACAGATACAGATCACTACTTAACTAAGAATTTAAAGATTTCAGGTGTTCTGTCTCTGTATAGCTCCATCTTCCTTAGGATTCGACACTGAGAATTCTAGCTGCCTTAGTCAAACTGTACTTCCAGCCCCATTTTTTCGGCTCAGGGAGACTGCCAAGTTTATTTAGGTTCCCTGTCCCTATGCTGTGGCCCAGATACTCTTCCCAGGCAGTAATCTTGGAAAATCATAGGGTTTAACTCATTTGCTTCCTGTCTCTGAGGTTTCCTTGTCCTTTGTTGTCTCATATTTAATGTCTTGAAATCTGTTCATATATTGTGTCTGGTATTTTATTTGTTTCAAGGGGCGGGTAAATCTAATCCTTGTTATTCCAACTTGTCTAGAAGCATAATTCTCACAATGTTATCTTGACCAGAAGTCAGAGAGAAATTGAATATGCCGAAAATTATTGAGTTATAACATAGAGATTGAAGCCACGTATTAAACAAAGATTATAGAGTTGAGTAAGGCTTTGCTCCTTGGAAGTAGAATAAGAGGAATTGTAGATTCTTTTCATGCTTTAGAACATGGTCCCTGCTGATGGTAGAGAGAAATGAGCCAACTGTAAAACCATCCAATCCAATCACCAAGGTCAACTATTAGCTATGCCAATGTTCTTGTTCACAAGATTATATTGCCCCTCTGGCTTTGTTAGAAAGCTCTGAGAACCCACTGACTGGCAACTCCGTATGATGCTGTATAGCTCTGGAATACTAGAAAACCACAGTGACAGACAACATGGTCCAGTCTGGGTCACTCGGAGATAGATGGCTTGGATAGCCTTTAGACAAAACTGATTCAGCTTTCGGCATTGTAAGCCAAAATTTGTATTACCTTCCTAGTGCTGCTGTAACAAATTAGCACAAACTTGGTAATTATCACAAGCAGAAATATATTCTCTCACACTTCTGGAGGCTAGGAGTCTAAAATCAAGGTGTCAAAAGGGTCATGCTCCCTGTGAATGCTCTGGGAAAGAGCTCTTCCTTACATTTTTTAGCTCCCGGTAGCACCTGGCCTTCCTTAGCTTATGACAGCAGTAGCAATGCTCCAATCTCTGCCTCTATCTTCACATGGCCTTCTTCCCTGTGGAATGGTTGTTATTCCATATTCTGATCTATTCACATTGCTGCAGTCTTGAACATTTTGCCCCCAGTTCCTTCCTGACACCCTTCTTAGCTCTGCCACTCCCCGTCCTCTGCCACACATGTAAATAATCTTACTGAAGTACATTTTTAGGGAACTTTTAGTTATGAGCATAAAGTCTGGATCCAGGCTGTCTAGGCACAATCACAGCTCTATTGTGTAACAGTTGTGTAACTTTGAGTAAGCTTTAAAACATATTTTCTTCTCTGGAAAATAAGGATAACAATAACACACCTATCTCAAATGGCTATTCTAAGGATTTACTGAGCTAATATGTACATAAAGTACTTAGAGCAGTAAGTGTCATATAAATGTTAGTTCTTGTTATTGAAAAAGATCACTAGGATTCCTTGTCAGCAGGCTGGGACAATCATAAGGCATACTCAGTTTTCCTTCCTGTCTCTGAGGTTCCCCTGTCCTTTGTTGCATGATAGTCAATGCTTTGAAAATAATCATTTTATATATTTTCCCTGTTATTTTGTTTCAAATAATGGAGGATAAATCTACTTTCTGAACCTTTAAGCTGTCTGAAAGCAGAAGTCTCACACTGCTATCTTAAATAAATGTCAGGAAAGCAAGTTAATCCTTGTAAGAAGCTGGATGTCTGCAGTACATAGAAACGGAGAGGGTTAAACAGAACAGGGTTCTAAACTGAAAAATTTCTTTGTATACCTGCCTGGACTCAATTTTTAAATTGCTTTCAGCCAAAGACCCAATGAATTATGGCAGCAGCGTGACCTCTTCCAGGATGCAAATAGATATCAGAGCCCACATCTCACAAACTCTCCCTTCATGCTGATCTGACATTACACCACAGGAACAATGAAAAATTTTATGCCAGACACCCTTTTCTCTGTAGGTACCATCACATTATTCATTCATTCATTCACTCGGAATAAAGTTGTTACATGGAAAGTAAGTGATAGGAAGTGGCTGGGTCCTAGGTATATTTTGGAAATATTTTTGATATGGCACACTGATGTTTTAAATGTGGGGTGTGAAGGGAAAAAGAGCAATCAAGGACAAAGATTGGGTTTCATGCCTAACTAACTGAGTGAACAATGTTGTCATTTGCTAAAATGGGGAAGAATAGGGAGGTGCAGACTTGTTAGATGAGGGTGAAAGGAAAACAAGAGCTGTGTTTTGATCATATCATGTTTGAGATACCGATTAGTCATTTAAGAGGTATGGTGCCAAATAAGCACTTGGATTTACAACTTCAATAGAGAGGTCCAGGCTGGAGATACAGTTTCAAGAGTCCTGAACATATGGTATTCACAACACACAGACCCTTCAGAGCCTTGAAGTGCTACAATATTTAAGGATGTTGCAGAGAAAGAAATACCAGTTAAGGGATTGAGAAGGTAGGGAGGTCAGAGGAAAATTGGGTGAATGCCATACCCTGGAGGCCTAGAGAAGAAGATGTGTGAAGAAGGAGGTTGTGATCAACTGAGTGGAATACTGGGTGGAGATAAGCAGAGCAAGCTGCCTATTGGATTAGGGCAAGATGGAAGTTAGTGGTAACTCTAAAGATCTCTGTTTCAGGGCTCAGAGATGGGAAACAAAGCCCAGCGGAAGTGGCATAAAGAGGAAATGGAATGTGAGAAAGTAGAGGCAGCAACTGCTGCCCTCCTAAGAAGTGTAACTTCTTACAACTTTTCTCAGGCATTTTGCTGTGCGTGGAAGCAAAGAATTGAGATGAAACCGGCTGGAGATTCAGACTTACGGGGAGAGTTTTTTGAGGATCTTTCTTCCTTAGAAAGATGATATTTTTGCATGATGTTAAGTTTTATATCCTGATAGTAATGATCTAATAGGAAGAAATTGATGGTGCAAGAGCAAAAGGAGATATTTTCAGAGTGGGAGAAGTATTTGAGTAAGTGAGAAAGAATGGACTCCAAGGTGTGAGCAGGGACGCTTTTTTTGTGGTAAGAAGGCAGAACCTATGAGGATGAGATCAGGCAGCCTGATGTGTTGGCTAATGGGGAATGAGGTAGCAATCATGTTTCTATCCATGTTCCCTAGGAAGAAAGATGCAGTCACATGTTAAAAATTGGGTTTGAAACAGAAAGGATGTTGGAGAAAAGAGGTGGGAAATAATCTTTTTGGGAAAGAAACAAGTGAATTTATTTAGCTACTAGTAGAATTGCCTGATAGTTCTGTGTACCCAAATTGATAATGCTAATTAAAAGGAAATCACACCTGTGTGCATGTGGAAGGGGGTGTTTGTGCATGTGTGTGTGTGTGTGTGCACACGTGCATTTATGTGTTTCACCCCAGCAACATTCAGCTGCTTAGGTGCTGGTGCAATGAACCAGGTACTTATAATAGAGGCAGCTAAAGGCAAAGGAGTTGAGGTTAATGGAAAGGGAGTGGCTATGGTGTCACAGTATGGAATCCATGCTGAGTAAATTGGAAAATAAGGACATAAGAAGGTCTAAGTAACTTTAATATATGATAGTCCAGGAAACTCTGCTCTAGCCCACACTACTCTTTTGGAGAAAGCTAAGAGTCAGTTCTACCATACTTTGTCCCTCAGGGACACAGAATTTACCACTATTCCTGCTTCACCCCATCAGCTTGTATTAATTGAATCTGCTCTGCATCAGGGGCTGTGCCTGAGACCAAGGGAGGGAAATTTAAAAATTAAAAGGATGCTTTTCCTGCCCTTGAAGTTCAAAGTTTTATTCCTAAGAAAACCTGATTCTCTAGGCCGATCCCATGTCTCTCTTCTCTTGCGCCCTTGCCTTGCTCTCCTGGGGAGGAGAGATTTCCCAAGGGCTGACACATGTCTCCCGCTCATGCCAGTGACATGAGAACCCCTCTGACTGACATGTTAGTGGCTTCAAAACGGAAGAGGTGTGCAGCAAGGAGTCGAGACAGCAAAGTGTAAGCTCAGCGGTTAGAAGACACAACCTTCAGTTCTGAATCTGCCTCTGGCTAAGAGTGTGCCACATCTGGACCTCAGTTCCAGCACTTGTAAAATTAAGAAATTAAACAGGAGATACGAGATCTCTTCTAGGCCTAGTATTCTGCAAACTAGGTCTCTGGAAGCCTTTGTAAATGTATGTTTCATGTAAGTCTCCATTTCTGCTAAAACGTCTAGAATTTAGTCTAAGTTGTCAAAAATGTTCTCAAAGAGTGAAGGAGTTGACCTGATGTGGTCTGGGAAGCTAACAATTATTCTGTAGCAGGAATTCATTGATTCAGTGAAAATCTGTTCCATTCACTACTATCTAGAAGAATGTAGGATACTGAGGCCAGAAACTCTTTGGCTATGAAGGCCTCATTGAAACTCCTTGGCTATGCAGGCCGCGTTTTGATGAAGAGGAAGATTTTGTTACCATTGAGCACTGTTGAGAAGGAGATTGTGTGTGTGTGTGTGTGTGTGTGCGTGTGTGTTTGTGTGTTTGTATGTTTGTTTTGAGTGAATTGAGCAGCAGGAGAAAGCATAAAAATGGAGGAAGAGGACTGACTACCCACAGACTCACCATTTAAAAAAATAGAGGAGGTCTTAGAGATTTTATAACTCATCCATGAGAGTGAGAAAACTAAGGCCCAGAGGAGCAAGCATAGGCCAACTCACTCATCTCTGGAGCAGCAGAGCCAAGCCTAGAAGGCATATGTTCAGACTCCTAGTTTAGCGCTCTCTCTCTATAGTTAACTATTCTTTAAAAAATAGTTACATATTTCCCCTCTCCAGTTTCAATGATTGCATAATTGCCTCTCCAATTCACAATTCTGCACCAGGCATGCTAGTGGTGTGTTATGTTGTGTGAACAAATAAGTGGAAAATGTATTTTGATCATAGACGTACAGCACGTGACAGCTCATGGATTTGGGGTTAAAAATAATATAATCTCTGTGACCTTGGGGAATAGAGCCAGTGATGTTCCCTGAGCTCCTACATCACTAAGAACCAAATCATCCATTCTAAACAGGCCTTTTTTTTGCTTGTGACTATGATATCTGCTGCTACTAAAGCAGGAGGCCTAGAATTTCCCTAACAAGGAGGCCCCTACTGCCTTAAAGTCTGAGGGACTCCTGGTTTACATTTAGGGCTGCCCAGGACCCAGTGTCCCCCTATTCGGCTATCCTCACAAACAGCACTTCTCTACTTTCTTTCTTTCTTTTGGCCAGGAGGTGGCTCTGTAATACACGTTGGGATTAGATACCAAGGAGCCTAGCAATAAAGTCCCTGAAAAATCTATGATCAATACTAGTTAAGAAAGGAAAACAGATGTTCTTTTGCTTATGTAGATGAGATGCTTGAATGTTCACTAACATACATATGCAAATACAGAATAAATGGATTTCCAAAACTCAGTAGCTCCAAAGGACTCTGGAAGACAATAGTCCCAATTTACCACCAGTGTGGATACATGGATCAGGGGAAGCCCTGCTGATTTGCCGAACAAAAGACAGGGTCAAATTTCAAGCACAACAAGCACAGCTCTAAATAGGATAAACACACAGGAGAGAAAATGCATAGTAGGAGGGTAGAGATGAGATAATCCAGGGGGTCCTGCTGACTGATACTCGGTGCAAAAAGGAGGAGGGAGTCCTGATGGGAAGCCAGCAGAAACAAAGGCAAAAGGATCAGCATCCCCAGGAAAGGGGAAAAGGCAATTGTGTTGATCAAATGGAATCTGGTTCCTGACGTTGCTGATGCTTCATTCATGAGAAGTAGCTTCAGTCAGGAATCTGCCCTCCCTCCATCCACCGTACGTATGCACACATTTAGAAAGTCTTAGTATAAATATCAGTAAGTCTTAAACTCATAGAACATTGGAGCAGAAAGGGTCACGGGATCACTTAATTTGTTCATTTTCCAGATGGGGGCACTAAGCCCGGCAGAGACCACAGACTTTGCCCCAACCTTAGTTTTAGGTGAAATGGGCTTTCAAGACCATGAGCACTTTGAACCCGGTGATAGCAGCTCTCCTCCCACAATGCTTTTCTTTCTTAGCCCAAAGAGTTTCAAACCAACCATCACATGCATGGGATGCATCCCATGCATGTGTTGGATCTATTTCTTTTGACTTCTGCTTAGTCTACCAGTGAGATAGGAGACAATGCTCATGACCAGGTGGCTAGTTACTGGGATGTGCTTTGTTGACCCTTCTTAATCTGTCTACATAGTATGCATTCTAAAGGGGCAGATTCAGCACATGTTCCCAGGAAGTAATAGTTCTTTTTTTTTTTTAAACTTTTAAGTTCAGGGGTACAAATGAAGGCTTGCTACATAGGTAAACTTGTGTCGTGGGGGTTTGCTGTACAGATTATTTCATCACCCAGGTATTAAGCCAAGTACCCATTAGTTATTTTTTCTGATCCTCTCCGTCCTCCCACCCTCACCCTCTGATAGGCCCCGGTGTGTGGTCTCATCATTTAGTTTCTACTTATAAATGAGAACATGTGGTATTTGGTTTTCTGTTTCTGTGTTAGTTTGCAAAGGATAATGGTCTCCAGCTCCATCTATGCCCCTGGAAAGGACATGATCTCATTCTTTTTTATGGCTGCATAGTATTCCATGGTGTATATGTACCACATTTTCTATATCCAGTCTATCATCGTTGGGCATTTAGGTTGGTTTCATGTCTTTGCATATTTCAACCACCACAGCCTCAGAGTCTTTGTTCCACTAACCTCCTATGGCCAAAATATGGATATCAGTGGTTTGTAAATACCAGGCTCTGCATCTACTGTAATAGAATCACTTGGAAGGAAACTTTTTCAAATCAATATTAATGAGTCCCACTCTCAGATATTCTGACACTGTAGAACTGAGTTGGAGTAGAGCTCAGGGCTTTGTATTTTTTCAAAATTTCCATAGGTAATACTTCTTTTTTTCTACAATTAATTAAAATAAAAATTAAGGTTTATTGTCTGTTTACTTAGTGTCAAATACGCTATGTATATTATCTCATTTAATTACTCCTAATAATCTCAAGAGGAAAATGCCATCATCTTTTGACACAAACATTTCCCAAGGTCACACAGTTATTGAGTGGCAGGACTAGGCTGGGATCCTTTTGCTATTAATATCACCGTGTGACCTTCAGCAAATTAGCTAATCTCTTTAAGTTCATTTGTTTCCTCTGGAAAGTGAAGATAGAAACAATTTCCATTTTATGGGTCTTTTGTACACAGTGAGTAAGTGTTTAGGACATTAACATATAGAAAGCATTCATTCATTCTTGTGTAGTGGTATTGTTTTGGGTGGGATGGGAAAAATCATCATTGCATGGAACTTTTTTTTAAAAGGAAGCTTATGGTGTAATTGAACTATTATACAATGTATGTTGTCTAGATTCAAAAGAAGCTCTCTATCATGAACATTTTACTGTTTACAGTTAATAAAGCATTTTCACTTTAAATTTCTCATTGGCTTTCAGGATATTAGGAAGTGTTACTTTTTTTCTCCATTTGGAAAAATAAATAAAAACAAAAATTGTAGAACTTAACTGCCCTGAGTTTTTTATTAGGTCTATTCTGATTTATCAGAGGTTCTAACCTTATAAGTCTATGAATTTTTCGTTTTTATCAAAAATCCAAGATGCTATTTATTTTTGTTTAAAGCAAAAAATCTATCCCCTATCTTGCCCCTCTGTCCTGTCACCCCTTCCCTAGCCTCCTCGAGAAAATACGTAGGAATTAGTCAAGGTGCATTAGTCAAGAAGCCTCCCTTGGGAGAGGAGTTCTTGTTTGACTGTGTGAGTAAGTTTGGAATTTTCATTTTATCCTAAGGTCAATTTGCCCACCCCAGGAATGACATTACTTTGATGAAATGTCCTGGTATAAGATAGATAGTTGGTGTAGTTTGACAGGAATGAGACATTAAAGATGGAAGATACAGTACAAAACAGATCATTTCATTCACCCAGCCCTGACAGTGGACCCCTAGAATGATCTGTCTCCTCCGGGCCACTTCTTTCCTTTCTTTGGGAAAGCCCCTGTAGCATTGTAGATTTCTCTCTATCTGTCATTTCACTGATGTTCAGTCTAAGAGGTTCCTTTCTGTATTTCATCCCAGTTTTCTCAATACTTTGCTCCATTTCTCTTTTCCCAGACTAATTTAAGGACATTACATTTCATATTTTGCAGTCTCTCATTAATCTTCCATAAATGCTGATATATTTCTCCTTTAATTCCTCCTAAACTTTATAGATCTTTCAGAAATGTGGCCCATTTAGCTTTTAGTGCCTCAATGGTAAAACATTCTCTTTAGCAAAATGTATTTTAGAATGTTGCATTTGACAGTAAGAAATGTTTTCTTGATGGCAAAGCCTAAAAGCCAGATCAGTGTAGGTCGAACTGCATTGCTAAAGCCACTGACTCAGGTCTTTTGTTCTTCAGGCTGCTTGTTTCCAGGGGCTTCATGCAGAGAAACAGGTAGACTTCTTTGAGAATGGGAGAATGAGGGGAAGGAAGGAGAGTATGGGAAGCCTCACGTGCTCTTTGTCCAAAGCACAGGGAACATTCTGTTTCCCTGTACCTTGAGCTCTTCTCAGCTATAAGAACCTATCTAACCAATAAATTAGTATTAAAAGAATCAGAACCATGACACCGTTTTAATAAAGCTTAATTTATATGGATGTTTGGTTTAATTTAGTAAACGCCTTTCCACTCATGGTCTGTGTCTCTGCACCTCCCCCATGCCTTCCTTTGTCTTCTTAGTCATTTGGTTGATTTCCACCAGCTGTGGTTAACCCACTCCCCTGGACTTCTAATTGCCAGCTGCTTCTTTCTCCCAGAACAGGCCTCCCAGGGTTCTCGTTCTAGGGCAAGTGCTGAATGCCCTGCCTGAGTCCTGTGGAGGAGTTCACAGTTGTGTTCACACAGTCCACAGACAGATCCATGAACGTTTTCACCCTTGTGGTTTCATTGTGCAAAAGAATCTCATTCAAATGTAAATTTGTGTTTCCACTCTGAAACCAATATATATTTTTGTGTCTTTTTTTAATGTGAAGATTTAAGCTACTCTAAAATTGCATTTCACTTCTGTGCCTGGTTGCCCAGCCTCTGTAACAGGGTTCTTCTGTATAAGTTGTATTTTCTGCACATTGCCTCTGAGTTCATTTCTTACACTGAATTACTGTGCCTTGATAGGCAATCACCAGGGTTTTTCTTTTGAGACTCATAAGATATTTTGACATGGGATTTTCATGATATTAAAATTTTTTTATGATGAAATATATCATCCACAAAGAAGAAAGTATATAACATATATTTAGAATTTAAAGAAAAATATCAAAATTAACTTATGTACCAGTAAGACTGCATACAAAATAGAATACCAGGAACTCTTAGCATTCTACATGCCCTTTGCAAATCACACTCCCTCTCACCCTGCTTGGGTTAACCACAGTCTGAATTTTGTGTTAATAACTCTTCTTGTCATTGCTTTTACACATGTATGTCTCCCTAAACAATAAATTATTTACCTTTTTCTGTTTTTGATTCTTATGTAAATAAAATCATGCTTATATATTTTGCAGTTTCAGTATTTTGCTTGATATTATGTTTTTGAGATTCACTGAAACTATTACAAGTAGCTATATTCACTCATTTTTACTGTATACTATTGCCTGGTTTTTATATAACAGAATTAATTAATTAATTTTTTATTACAAACATTGCTTTTCTGAACATTCTTGTAGGTGTCTCCTGGAGTAGAATTGCTAGGTTCTAGGGTCTACACATCCTCAACTTTTCTAGATTATTTTCCGAAGTAATTGTGCCAATTTATCCTCCAATCAACAGAGTATAAAACTTCTCATTACACATTCTTGCCAGGTTTTGTATTGTCATTTTCATTTGTGCTAATCTATTGGTTATATAGTTGTATCTCACTGGGATTTTAATTTACATTTTCCTGATAACTAATGAGATTAGTATCTTCTCATATGTTTATTGACCATTGACAGTCTCTCCTCTTGAAAATTCATGGTCATGACAGTTTGTCAATTTTCCTATTAGTATTTTATTTCTTTTCGAATTTTAGTTTTTTTTTTTTTTTTCTCCTGAATGTAAATCCATTATTATGATATGTGTTGCAAACATTATTTTCCTACTTTGTGGCTTGCCTCTTTCACTTTCTTTATGGTGTCATTGGTTGAAGGCAAACTTTAATTTTAATATAGTTGAATCTATTCTTTTTTTTAAATAAATTTTGCTTTTTGAGTCTAGTTTAACAAACCTTTTCCATTCTAAAGCCACAAAGTCTTCTATATTTAAAAAGTTTTAAATTTTGCCTTTTTCATTAAGGTCATAATCTTAGCACAACTGATATTTGCAAATAGGAAATATGTATCCAATTTCATATTTTTACATATGTGCCACTAATTTTTTCCAAATTACTTATTGAGTAGTCTATTTTATTCACTGATTTTCAAAGCTAGATCTGTCATTTATCAAGTTTCTAAATACATGAGATATTCATTTGATTGCATTAGTGTATTTACCTGTTTCTATCCCAAAACTACACTGTCTTATCAGACTTTACAATAATAATTATTGATTACAGCCAGATCCACAACTTTGTCATTCTTCTGCATTAACGTACTGGCTATTTTTAAAGTTTTATTCTTAGATATAAATAGTAGAATCCGCTTGAAAAATACCTGTAGATAACAGCTTGCTAGGAGAAAACAAAAAACCTGTAGAATTGTATTTGAAATTGAATTGAATGTGAAGAAAGATGAATAATTTGGAGAGAATTAGCATCCATAAGTCAGTAAGATGTACCTTTCCATTTATTTATGGTTTCTTTAATGCATTTCAACATTTTATAATTTTATCCATAAGGTTTTGTCTTGTACAACTTTTAATGTATTTATTCTTTGTACTTGTTATCATAATAAAAGTATATATATATATATATGTAATGTGTTATAATGTTTTCTTACTCTCTATAGCCATGCAATTGAGTTCTGTAAATTTGTCTTATTACTGGAAGCATCGTTAAATTATCTTAATAATTCTAGTAATTAATCTCAATTTTTGGGGGGTTTCTATGTAGACAATCATATTATCTAAAAATAATAACAATGTAGTTTCCTTTTTCACTATCTTTGTATCTGTTCCTTTTTTTGTAGTCAAATTTAGCTGTCTGTGTTCCAGTACTATGTTGATTAGACATGTTGACAGTAGGCTTTTAAAATCTTGTTTTTAATTTGAAAAAAATTGCTTCTAATATTTTACCATGAAATACGGAGTTTGCTATAGTTTTTGGCATATATTTTTTACCAGATGAAGGAAATCACATCTTTTCCAAATTTTCTATGATTCTATTTTTAAAAATCATGGATATCAGCTAAATTTTACCAAGTTAGTTTTCTGCATCTATTGAGAATATCTTTGCTTTTATTCTCTTAAAATGGTAAATCACATCAATGAGTTTTCTAATACTGAAGCTATATCGCATTCCTGGAATAAATCTAATTTGTTAATAATCATCTCTAACATGTATTTCTGAATTTGGTTTGCTAATGTTATGTTCACAAATTTTTTATCTAAATTTGTGAATAAAGTTGTCATGTAATTTTCATGTCTTCATAATTTGTGTGTCTCATTGTGAGTTTGTGGCTAGATTAGTCCTGTAGAATGAAATAGGCAATGTTCTCTCTTTTTATAGTCTAAAGAAATACGAAAAATTGCATGAATTTACCAATTTCTTCGATGTTTGGTAGAACACATTTGTAAAATCTTCTGGAGCTGCTGTGTTTTTGATGGGTAGATTGTTAATTAAAAATTCGTTTTAATTAATGGCTATACGCAAGAGTGACAGAAGTTATTGCTGGTGAACTGGATCTGATACTGGACCAGTCGGGAGGGATACCAACCAGTAGCCCTAAAAGAGGATCTGAAAGTCCCCCTCTGTGCCCAGAATTAACCTTAAGTTGATGGATTATAGAGAGGTTTAAGGAGTGGTCCTGGAGGAGGGGCAAACGTGGCCCGGGAGACACTTAGGGACTAAGGTAGAGGCTCTTAAAAGTCTTGTGTAGGCCAGGCACAGTGGCTCAAGCCTGTAATCCTAGCACTTTGGGAGGCTGAGGTGGGCGGATCACCTGTGGTTGGGAGTTTGAGACCAGCCTGGCCAACATGGTGAAACTCTGTCTCTACTAAAAATACAAAAAATTGGCTGGGTGTGGTGGCAGGTGCCTGTAATCCCAGCTACTAGGGAGGCTGAGGCAGGAGAATTGCTTGAACCCGGGAGACGGAGGTTGCAGTGAGCTGAGATTGCACCATTGCACTCTGGCATGGGTGAAAAAGCGACTCAAAGAAAAAAAAAAAGTCATGCGTAGATGTTTCACTATTTTACAACCTGTATGATCTGCATTATATTGTAGGAGTGTGTGTGTGCTGAGTCAGTATAAGATTTTTCTAAAGTGACTTTTTTAGGGGGGGTATTTTCTATTTTTCCAATATAATTTCTAATAATTTTATCAATTTATTGGTATAAAATTATCATAATATCTATTTATTATTTATTTAGACTTCGATACATCTGTAGTCATGTTCCCCATTTATTTCTAATACTGTGATACTGTGTTTTGGGACCTTCTTTTTCTGTCCCTGGCTTTCTCATGTTTTTTTTTCTGTAACCAGTTTTGCAAATGGTTTGTCAATTTTATTAGACTTTACAAGAAACCAGATTTTTGGTTTTTGATCCTTCCTGTTGTATGTTTGCTTTCTATTTCATTAGTTCAGCTATTAATTTTTTTCTTATCTTTCTTCGAGTGTTTATATTATTTATTTTTCTAACTTTATTTTTTTTGAGATGAGGTCTCTCTCTGTCACTCAGGCTGGAATACAATGGGATAATCATAGCTCACCGCAGCCTTGAACTTCTGAGCTCAGGTGATCCTCCTGCCTCAGCCTCCCAAATAGCTGGGACTACAGGTGTGTGCCACCACACCCACCCAACTAACTTATTTATTTTTTATAGCAATGGGGTCTTGCTATGTTGCCCAAGCTAGACACGTAGCTTGTGAATTTTCAGTCTGTCTTCTTTTTTTTTAAATTATAAACATTATTTTAAATTTCCCTCGAAGTCCTGCTTTCCCAGAATCTCAAAAATTTGACATGTAGTGTTGACACTGGGTTTCAGTCCAAAAGTGTGCTGAACTGAGAGGACATATCTAGCTGTTTAGTCTGCCACATTCCTGGAATTCAAGCCATCATTGGTCCTTTTAAACATCCCTGTAAAGACCAAGAGAAAAGTGATTATTTAATCTCCTAATTAGAAATTATTTAAAAATAATATTTAAATCAGAAAATCTTTTCTCATTATATTTACCAAAATACTAAAAATAAAATAATTGAACAAGGGCACGGCTTCTTTTGACTCTGTTTAAAAGGAAAAGGAAGATACCACTTGAAGAAGTCAGGTTTCATCTTATCTCTTCCTTCTAACTCTTCCCTCTGCTGAAGTACACTACAAAGAGAAATAAGTACAAGAGATGCAAAGAACTTCTTTGACATCACACAACGACAGTTTTTAAATATGGTGCTAAATGTTTAAAGAACCCACTTCTTAAGTTTTTTTCTAGATGTTGGCATTGGACACCCACGATTCAAATCAGCGCAACATCTGGAAGTGAAAGTTATGTAGACACCCTGGAGACCTGGATTAATCGCCTTCCCTGCTGTCCCTACAATGAATCAGCAGCAACTTCAGGCAATAAAACAGCCCTGCACTGGTGATTTCTCAAGGGTTTAATAATAGTGTGGTACTCAAAAAAAAAAAAAAAAGTAAAGGAAAGAAAGAAAAAATAGTTTAAAAACTACATGTTGAAAAGCACATTCTGTCATCACTTCACTGTGCTATAAGAAAATTAAAATAAAATAGAATAAAAAGAATTATATACTTCCAGCCTATAAGGAACTTGTAATTTAATAATGAAGATTAAATAAATAGGTTAATTAATATATGGAAGAACAACAATCTACTAAATTGTAGATTTATTCCAACCGACCAAACACACACACATATTTAAGGAGAAAGAATTTATCTAAAGATAAGAGATAAAGAGATTTGTATTCCCTCTCTCTCTCACACACATACACAAGAGCCAAGCCTAAATGTTCCTCTTGGTGTACCATCGGTATAACACCTTCCCTAACTTTTTAAAGAAACGTTTCATCTGAGGACATCTGCATTTGCCTGAAACATATTTTCTGAGCATTTATTTTGCTTATGAAAGTGTATAATACAGACTACAAAATAAGTTCTATGAGTACAGGAATTTTCCTTTGTTTTGTTCACTGTAAGATCCTCAGAGTCTAGAATAGTACCTATATGTACTATATAGTACATATATATAGTACCTATATGTATGTAATAGGCATCAATTCCTTGTTGAATAAATCTAAATGGGATTTTTGAGTCAGACAAAGTTATCTTTTACTATTTACCAGTTGCGTGGTTTGGGCAAGTTACTTATCTAGCCTCAGTCTTAGCGCCTGTAAAATGGGAATGAGAACAGCACCATTCTTACAAGTAAGAGGACTAAATAGGGTAACGTGTACCAAACAATTAGTACAGCACATGAACAGCAGCAAACAGTTAATAAATGGCATATATCATTCTTATTTACTATTGTTTATTAACACGTCTTCTACTTTAAAACATTTAGTAGCTTGGTAGACGTCATTATGGGACTTCAAGATTTAAAATACTATATTTCAGAAGTATTTTATAATTCCAATTATTATTTGTTAATGGGGCCCTTTCCTCAAACAAGAAAATTTGTGAATTTGAGTAATATTGTAAGAGATAAGATACATTGATTGCATAAAACCTATAGTTCTCATTTCACTTATAAAACTGAACTAAATGACATTATTATTTATAATCATATCAGCAATTATATCTTTATACTAACAAAATAAGTGTAATTGTCCCCCAAATTTCTCAAGTGTGATTCTGCATGGCTCTAAGAAGTCAGATTCTGAAAGTGTGGGCACAAGAACTAACTTAAACCTTCCAGGGAACAGAAGTGACCAATATTGCCAGTCATGTCCAATTGCACTGTTGGCATAGAAACACAGAGAGTGATGATGCTGAAAAAAAAGTCAGCACATTTTCAATTCAGATTGACACAATTCAAGAGATAGACATAACTGGCATTTGTTCGATAATGTTCAAGTATGTCAAAGAATCTGTGAAAAAAAGTTTGATATCTCTAGTCAGCTTAAAGTCAAGTACTACCCTGGGAAAATATGTTTCAGGCAAATGCAGATGTCCTCAGACGAAACGTTTCTTTAAAAAGTTAGGGAAGGTGTTATACTGATGGTACACCAAGAGGATCATTTAGGCTTGGCTCTTGTGTGTGTGTATGAGAGAGAGAGAGAGAATACAAATCTCTTTATCTCTTATTTTTAGATAAATTCTTTCTCCTTAAATATGTGTGTGTGTTTGATTGGTTGGAATTTGGTCATAGGCAGTGTAGGCAATGTAATTACGGAAGTGAGAGCTCTAGTGATATAGTTGAGATGCTAAAAATAGTGAGTCTAACCTTTTCTGGCTATATTGGTCATTTACTACCATGCATATACTTTATCTATAGTCATCTAGGATCTCTGATTGCTTTCTGGGCGCCTCCTTGCTTTTTCTTGTGTGTGCCATCTCCCAAGAGGGTCCTACCACGTAGAACATTCTCTTACTGTCTTTTTGGTTGTTAACATCCTACTTATTCATTGAAATTCATCTCAAATAACATCTTTTTAGAGCCTTTTCTCATTCTACAGCCAAATATAGTTTTTTTCTTATATGAAATACTCTCATATTCACTACTAGATTGTAAGATCCTACATGAGAAATCTCTTCCCACTTACATTTGTATTTTCTATAGAAACTGACTCAAGACTTTTCATATAAGGTACTCACATTTATGGCTACAATTATTCTTCTCCTCAATTATCCATATCTTTTGCTATGTAACTTGGCAGTGACCTCTTGCTATGGGCAGGAAATAATTCTCCACCTCTTGGCTTGGCCATGTGGTGTGCTATGGCCAAAGGCATATTAGTAGATGTGACAGGAGAAGAGACTTGGAAAGTGCTTGTGTGACTGGCATCCTTGCTTTTGCACTTCTGACATTACTATGAGAGAGTTATTCTCAGGAAGAGGATGAAGAGGAGAGACATATTGAACAGAGCTGCTCCAGCTAAGATGTTCCAGCCAAGATTTACAGAGTCCCTAGGCCATCCACAGAGATATAAGGAAGCTCGGCAAAGATCTGTTGAGCTGCAAAGACAGACATATGAGAAATACATTTTTATTTTTTCAGGCTGGTAAGTTTTTGTAGTTCTTTGTTGCACAGCAATTTTGTAACAATAGCCAATGGCTGCAGTACTTAATAAATGTATTTAAGTAAATTGAATTAAAACTATTTTCTAGATTCTAGAATTAAGTATTAAAGGACTAATTTATATACACTAAAAATGGGAAGCAGTGAGCCATAGGAGACACATGGATTTATTAAATGCATATTATAATGAGCCTAACCACATAGAATAAGAGGGTGTTATAGTTCTAGAAAATGTGAATTTCAGAGAAGATGACCTCGTAGACAATGTGGAGAGACAGGAATGAAATAGTACTTGCTTAGCTGGATTTAGAACTGGTAAATGGACATATTCTCAAAGCAGTGGAATGGCAAATGTACGTATGGAAGGAGATTTTTACGTGGCATGTCAGAGTCTCCATCATCTGATTGATTTGCAGTTGTTCAATATTCTTCCTGAAGTATGAAGCCCAGAAATAAACCCTGTTTGTGAAGGACTCTTTACAGTTTGTGAACTGTAAGCACTAGAGAAATACAAGGTGATGTTGGTGATGATGACAGTGATGATGATGGTGATGACTAAGGTTCTTTCCAACTCTGGCTTTCTCAGATTTTATTTCACTACATTGAATTTGAACTTTAAAATTCCTGTTCTGCTTTTTTATGAGAGTCATATTAAGGTTGGAATTTTTGACATGAATACCATAGGAATAAAATAAAATGACTATAAATGTCAGACAAGAGAACAGACCATTTCTCTTTACTCTGAAAGCTAAAACTCTGTTCTCCCTGAAGCTCTACCAATGACCTTATATTTATGAAAAGTATGTTCACCATTGACATCTCATTTAATCCCCAACCCAGGCTTGTTAGGTAAATAAGGGTACATATTAGCATTCTCCCTCCCTCTCCCCCAATTCAACAGATGGTACAGTTGTAACACAGACCAGACAGATTAAGTGATTTTCACCAAGGTTATGCAAGTAGTGAGTAGTAGAGCCAGGATAAGAATTCAGGTCAGCTGCCCTGTGGCATATACTACTAGACCATATTGCCTCGTCAGAAATACAGCCATCAGTCTTGTTCCAAAAATGTAATACAGACTGCAAAAAACCCTTCTAGTTACCATGCTTACCATAACTTTCCTGCAAGCCGTCATAGGTAGCAGGGTGCCAAGAATCAGGATGCCCGGACTTGGCCCACGGATAAGATTCAAGTGGTGAAAGGCTTTGACTGCTGAGCTCAGGTGTCTCTGGGTTGTGAGGCTGCATCTCCTGGACAGAAATGGAGGCAGAACGAAGTGTGCATCTGAATTACTGTCACTTGTTATTGATTTACTGATGGCTTCTAAAAATGTCGCATTTGAACTGTCAGTGAATTTGCCGACTGTTGGCACGAGTGATGAAAGCAAGTGTGAACCATAATTGATTAGGCCTCATTTGCTTATCCATATTATGCTAATTAGATCTGCAATCTTTCCCTTTGTACCATCACCCAGTGACAGAGTAAATCAGGGTGATTGGGATGCAGATAGGATTAGAGGAAAGAATATAAGATTGAACAGGCCCCATCTTTTCAGAGAGAAAGTTTATTACTTTAGTATACTTCTTTTTAGAAATAAATCTTTATATGATTCCTTTTTTGGCATTTTCTCTGGGATGGTTTTATTGCAATGAATTTTAGCTTTCTCAGCCCAGAAGTTGAATTCTCTTTATGTAGCCCCATCCTCTGGCTAGTGACGGTGGTATGGAATAGGATCAGACTGAGGAATTATTTGACAAGAAACTAGAACTGCAATATGGATGTTCTGGGAAGATTACGGATAGAACAGGGGAGACTAAGTTTATTCTCTCTGACCTCCCACCTGCCCCTAGAAAGTGAGGAGTTTCTCTCATTTCTGAAGATGTTAACTGCATTCCAAAGGCTGAATTATACTGGAGCATGGAACTTTAAATAAATTTTTCAGTGCCAACACATGTAGCTTCACCAAAGCACACAGACTCAAGGAGAACTTGATGCCAGGTTAGGAGAATCCATTAATCACCAAACATTTGTTGAGCACCAGCTAAGTGCCAAATACTGGAATATCTCAAAGTATGGTCATCGTTTGTCAGAAATACGTTACCCTATCACCTTCTGAATCAATCTCTGGCACTGGCATTTGAGTATCCACATTTTTAACAAGTTCTCCATGTGATTCTAATTTACATAAAAGTGCAAAAACTACTGTATTAATATCATCCTTTGAGGCAAAGGGAGTGTAGGATGAAGACTCTAGCTAAAATTAACTTAAAATCTAGCTGGCATAATGATAGTAACAACAAACTGGGCGAGGTGGCTCACCCCTGTAATCTCAGCACTTTGGGAGGCCGAGGCGGGTGGATCACGAGGTCAGGAGATTGAGACCATCCTGGCTAACATGGTGAAACCCCGTCTCTACTAAAAATACAAAAAAAATTAGCCGGGCGTGGTGGTGGGCGCCTGTAGTCCCAGCTACTTGGGAGGCTGAGGCAGGAGAATGGCGTGAACCCGGGAAGCCGAGCTTGCAGTGAGCCAAGATGGCGCCACTGCACCCCAGCCTGGGCAACTGAGCAAGACTCCGTCTCAAAATAATAATAATAATAATAATAATAATAATAGTAACAACAAAATTAACAAACAAGATTATTTAGCATCAGAAAATCTCAGGGAAGGAATACTGAAAAGCATTTAGTCTAACAATTCTCAAGCAATTTTTACAAATCAAATTTTACAAAGAACTAAATAGATAAACGGTTCTGGTTAAAATGGGTAGAGGTACCCGCAGCCCTGCCATCTTCGGCATTCTGTTTCTTCTCGTGGTAGCCTCCAGGAACCTGAGAGACCTTATGTTTACCCTGGAGGACATCTGGAAAAACAATAAATATGAAGAACAAGTCTAAGCATCAGTAAGCACTGGAAAAAATGCTCAAGTTCACTAGCAATCATGGAAATGCAAATTAAAATAACAACTTTATACCCTTCACATTGGAGAAAATGTAAATGAGTTGGCTAGATTGTAATGTACAGAGTACTCTTAAATATTGCTTGTGGAGATATAAATTATTACAGCATTTTTGGAAAGTTCTGACAATATATATTAAAAGTAAAAATATGCTTATTTTTTGATCTAGCAATCCTACTTCTGGGAATTTATCTCACAGAAATAAAAGCACTACAACATACAAGGATGTTTATTGCAGAGTGCTGTCAATTGCTAAAACTGAAATAAACACTCATAAACAGAGAAATGAAATTGTAGTCTATCCATACAATGATGTGTAGGCAGTAATCAAACAGGTTAAGGTAGATCATATTTCAAATAGCTTCAATGTATCAGAAAGTATTTTTAAGTGAGAACAAGTCAATTTTAGTATAAAATTGTATAATTTATACAAATCTTCAATATAGGTATATTTTATTGTGTATGTATATTGTTACATGAGCATAATAAAAGTTGAAGTGTTGATAATGTTGTTTATTTTGGGAGATGAAACAGGAAGAAAAAGGATAGCTAAAAAAAAGCTATTTTAAAAATAAAGTCTACAACAGAAACATGTGACACGACCCCGTCAATGTAAACCATGTGTCTCTCCAGAGTACGAGCAAAGAGTTACACAGAAAGATCCAAAATGATTACTGGTGGTGGGGTTTCAGTGAGCTTTACTCCTTTAATTATGCTTTAATGTTTATTTTTTTAAAAAGCATAGTAAAGAACAAAACCAAGGTAATTTTTATCAAGGTTATCATTTTACAAATAAATAATCTAAAGATCTGAAAAATCTGGTTTGCCTCTGGTTAAATAGAAAGTGAATGACAAAGCCTGGAGCAGAACTTTGTTTTCCACAAGTACTACCGATCAGCATTATTTGCTGCTGCACTGATTTGTTGAATCATTTCCTGGATTAAGATCCTAGGGGCAAGCACCATGTCTTGTATTCCAGTCCGTATTGCCTTTCATATAGTAGGCAGCCCCTTTTAAGTGTTTGGTTGAAAATGAGTGAAGCTAATACAGAAAATGATAGCCCATAAGCATGATTTCAGAAGGTATATTTAAAGAAAAGGTAAAATGAATTTATATCCATTTTGAGTATATTTGTATGGATACTCATTCATAAACCTTCTCATTGGTTTAAAACTGAAATAACAAACTTTACTATATCTGTTCAGTTAGCCAAACGTTGTTTCCATGAGATTCAAGAAACTGAGATCTGAGATTATCGTGGAGTCCATTAACCAAACCACTTAAATACTAAGATGAGTAGAGGTTTTGAGTGTCAGTCTAACTTAATATCTTATTTTTCCATAAAGTTCTAAATTTGATAGTTGTTTACCATATTATATTGTTTCATAAGATTAGAGTTACAAAAGCCACAAAATCTATTTTGTATACTGAGAATATTTGAGAATGGAGCCAATCTTTCTTATTTTAGGAGTCAATTTTACAGAATGAAGCAACTATTTGAAGTTCTTAAAACAATATTGTCAATTATATTCAAGCTATTGCTTTGTCATGGTTTGTTGTTTTTTATCACTGTTATTATTAACAAATTAATTAATCAGATAATTAAAATATGTACCTTTCAATTATTTGATTATGATTAGTATAATAAGAGTATACAGCATAGTCAGAATTTAAACCCTGGGCAGGTAGACTCCAAAACTCCTACTCCTGACTATTCTACTATGTGATAACCTTCTACTATTAATGTCTACGAGTTCAAACCTTAATAAATATAAAAGTGAATCAACTATGTGGTGATCCAATTGACTTGCCTTGTTATTCTAATCCATGTGGCATTTATATAGGTTCTTGAGTCAGATATTTTGTCATGATTAATTTTATGTATCAACTTGATAGGGTTATGGGGTGCCCAGATATTATTATTTATTACTTATTATTTCTGGGTGTGTTTGTCAGGATGTTTCCAGGTGAGGTTAGTATTGTATTGTATTGTATTGTATTGTATTGTATTGTATTGTATTGTATTGTATTGTATTGTATTTTACTTGTGACAGGGCCTCATTCTGTCACCCAGGCTCACTACAGCCTTGACCACCTGGGTTTAAGCTATCCTCCCACCTCAGCCTCCTGAGAAGCTAGGACCACAGGAATGTACCATCATGCCTGGCCAGTTTTTGTTTAAAAATTATTTGTAGAGACAAGGTCTCATGTTGCCCAGACTGGCTCAAACTCCTGGGCTCAAGTAATCCTCCAGACTTGGCCACCAAAAGTGCTGGGATTACAGGCATGAACTCCGGGCTAAGATTAGCATTTTAATAGGTGGACTCAGTAAAGCAGATTGGCCTCCCCAATATGGATGAACATCATTCAACTTTTTGAGGGCCTGAATAGAACAAAAGGTGGAGGAAGGAAGAATTCACTACTTCTTGTGCCTGATAAATGAGCTGGAACATTGGTCTCCTTCTGCTCTTGGACTGGGATTTATACCATTGGCTTTTCTGGTTCTTAGGCCTTTTGACACAGACTTAATTGCACCACTGGATTTCTACAGCTTCTGCTTGCAAATAGCAGATCATTGGATTTGTCAACTTCCATAATTGCATAAGCCAAATCCTCATTTAAAAAGCCCTTTCTGTATGCATATTATTGGTCTGCTTTTCGGAATATGCTAATACACAACCATTGATGGAACACTTCCTAGTTCTATGAACCTTCAATCAGTTAATTACCCAAGTCTCAACTTCCTCATTTTTAAAATGGGGATAATAATATGACCTCATGGAGTTATTGTGAAGATAAAATCAGATAATAATTGTGAAGTGTTTTGAATGGTATTTGGCACATATTAAGTGCTTAATAAATGTTAACTCTTCTTACTAAACACAAAACTTAGATGCTACCCATAATTGTGGCTAATGGGTTTTCTTATGGACAAAGTCCATGCTGTCAGTTAACAATAAGAATAACAAATACCACCACCCACGACAGCATCAAGAAATGTCAGCTAGGCCGGGCACGGTGGCTCATGCCTGTAATCCCAGCACTTTGGGAGGTTGAGGCGGGAAGATAACATGTGGTCGGTGCATTCGAGACCAGCTGACCAACATGGAGAAACCCCATCTCTACTAAAAATACAAAATTAGCCGGGCATGGTGGCGCGTGCCTGTAATCCCAGCTACTTGGGAGGCTGAGGCAGGAGAATCGCTTGAACCCGGGAGGCGGAGGTCGCAGTGAGCAGAGATTGTGCCATTGCACTCCAGCCTGAGCAATAAGAGCGAAACTCCGTCTAAAGAAAAAACAAAAAGAAAGAAAGAAATGTCAACTGTCACAGGCAAAATAGAGCTAAGCTTTATTGCCCTCAGCTGAAGGGACTAGGGGGCCTTAGTTTTGGCTGTGATTCACTGTGGCCTATGCAGCAGGCCCACTAGCCCATATGGCCTTTAGATGAATTAGAAATGGGCACTCCTTCTTTTGCCATGGCGTACTGATTTTGTTGGAATAGGAAGCATCACTGGCATCTTCCAGAAAGCTGTCATAGTAAATATGCTGCTCTGTGATGTCTAGGATGTGGATCATTCCTCCTGAGATGTGGTGTTGTATGTGGAGGCTCTGCCTATCAGCATGGCTTATACAAGCATCAGTTTTTATAGATTGTGAAACAATCTTTAGAAACTAGTGCATAACATATCCATGAAGTCTTGTTAGAGTATCATGTTAACCTATTTTGCCCAGCAAGACTTTATAACAGGACACATGTTGGGAGAACAACAAGAGCACCTATGCTGTAGTCTTTTTACTTAATCATGAAGAAAAATGCTTTAACTAAATTATATTATTTAGTGCCTAATTTACCAAGTATAACCAAATCTATAATAGAGTGATAGTCTCATTGAAAATGATACTGTTATGTTTATTGTTTATTTAACATTTTCCCTTTAGTAAGTATTAAAGATAACACTGGCTATTTACAATTTTCAAGCTTTGTAAAAAGTTTGTCCATACAAAGAGTTAATGAATACAACCTGCTAAAACTGCCCAGCCCGTAAATATATTTTAAAGTCACTATTCCTGTCCCTGCTTCTGATCCAGGCAGTTATGCACAGGCCAATGCTGGTGCGTAGGCCTAACCTGGTTTAGCTGTAGATTCTTGCAGTTCACAGAATCAGTACTGTGTGGAGCACTTCCATCTGCCCCAATACCTTATCAGTTCTGCTTTCAAACCTCAAAGACACTGATCTCATTCAATGCTGTTTACTTCAGTTCCTTATTTGTCTTGTTCTTTGAATTTGGCATATGCTGCTTTCTACAACAAGGATATTAACTCCTCTAGACAACCAGCCTGATTTTTATTTTCAGAATCACTCTCAGGGACCATTTAAGTAATTAGCTCCTTATTTGAATTGAGCCTCCAAGGATCTTTCTAACTCAGCTCTCTTCTATTAGATTTTAAGTTATTTGAGGACACGGATTGTGTCACATTCACATCCAGAGCTTATCATGTTCAACAATAAAGATGTCTTGAATGTTGTTGGATTAAATTAGTGTGACTTAGAAGGCTCTCACAATATTCCAATAGGGCAAAAGTATAAAATATGAAGTAGCTCAATATCTATAGAGTATACAAAGGTGACATGCAAACAACAATAGAGGATTGGGTGACACAATGGAGGTTCCAGTCTAAGTGACTGAGAATAGTGGTAGAATGAAAACGACTTTGAGAAATGTTGAAAAAGATGACACTTTTTCAGCTCACTCAGTTATACATATGAGGCAGTCATGTTGGAGTGTAGACCTCACAAACTCACTACCTAAGAGCAACAAACTACGAGGAAGTTTAGAAATGGAAGCCAGGTACTCCTAAGTATTAATATATACTGCACAAAAGAAAGTAAAATCTTGGCATTCTTTCTTGATCTGAGGGTTGTAAACACATAAATCAAGAAATTCAGAGAGAGAAGTCAGCAGAAAAATCTACTGGGGTTTGGGCACAGAGTTTAGTGCTTTGCCTCATGTCAACTCCTCTGAGTCCCTGGTAAGTCTTTCATAGGTACTCAAGGCAAGTTTCTGTTCTCAGAGCGGGATGGAATCAATGGAGATGATCCTATCACATTATGGAAATGAATGGCTTCACTTAATGTATGGGGTGTCCTCACAATTTACTCATCTGAACTAGAGCAACATCAAGCATTATTTTTCAATCCCTTTTATTAAATGTGCTGGGTCTGACTCAGCAAACTGCAGGACTTGCTGGCCTCTGGACCTGACTGATGAGGATAACTTCATTTATTAAGTTGATAGGCACAATGGACCGTGTCTCCATCCCAACCCCCATTTGTTTTTAATCTTATCTAGTCACTGCAAGTACATGATTTAAAATCTGGTTACTTAAGAAACAAATTGGAGGAGGTGGTGATTTTAAAGCAGTTCTGAAAATAAAAGCATTATCAATTTTCTAGTTTTTTTTCCCACTCTTGTCATTTCCTTCCTTATAAAAGACAGGGTAAATTATTTGGTATGGGAGAAGTTCAATAATGCAGAACAAACTCAAGGTCTGAAGTCAAATGATCTGTGTTTAAGTCTCAGTACCAACATAAGGCATTACATAAAAATCATCTATTTAACCAACCTTAACCAACTTACTGAGCTGTCTTAACCCAGTGCTGGTTACTACTATCAAGCTCCCACTATTATAGTTTTTTATACTTTATAAAAACTATAAACTGCTTATGGTTTTTAAGTTTTACACCATTATCTTGGGAGGATATTATTGGTTTTTAAAAAAAAATCTTTTTAGAATTTTTAAAGCTTTTGTCTACTCAATTTAAAAACTTGTATTTCATTAGGCATGCTGGTGGACACCTATAATCCCAGTGTTTTGGGAGGCCAAAAAAGGAGGATCACTTGACGCCAGGAGTTTAAGACCAGCCTGGGCAACATACCAAGACCATGTTTCAGTTAAAAAAAAAAAAATAGCTGAGAGTGGTGGCATGCACCTATAATCCCAGATACTCTGGAAGCTTAGGTGGGAGGATTGATTGAGCCCAGGAATTTAAGGCTGCGGTTGAGTTATGATCAGGCCACTGCCCTCCAGCCTGGGCAACAGAGCAAGACCCTGACTCTAAAAAAATAAAAATAAAAACTTAGATTTCATAGTAATTTAAATCCCATCTCCTTCCTTCTGCAGCCTCTTAGAATCAGCCAGGTTTGAGCTTGAGGGGCTGAAGTAGGAAGGGAATGCGGTCTTCTCTAACTTTTTTATGTTCTTCCAGGCTTTGGAGCATGTCTTGTCTGGAAACCTTGCTCTTCCTTTGCAGGGCTTCACTTCTCTGGTATAAGGACCCAGAAGAAGAGCAGTGTGGAAAGGGCAAACGTTGTGTTTTTGAACCTCTTTGTTGGTTGTCAGTGATCCCCTGGCTGATATTGTCACATATGGAGTCCTACTGGGGAGAGTACAAGCACATGTGTGAGTTATCGGTTGGGGCTCATGGAAGAGGAGGCTCCTGCTGCAGAGTTCCCTGAGGTGAGAAAACTGTCTTTGGCCTGATAATCCCAATACTTCAGTTCTTATGCACAATGACACACTTCACAGCTTCTGGGTTCCCCTCAACTGGTGGTGATCAGCCTGCTTGAGCAGGGTGCTGGCAACATTCAGGCAGGCTTCTTTCCCTGGGATCCATTTGGTCCAAGGGAGAGCCAAAGGGGGCTGCTTTCTGATGTTTTCTTCCCTTTCCCTCTTTTAAGTAGGAGCAAGTCACACCTAACAAGCCAGCCTTTGAGACATTGAAATGTCTGATCATCTTTCATATAGACATGGCTAATATTTGGAACTTGCTTCATTTGACTTTTGATAGGGTAAAGAACCCCTTTTTTTCCCCTTTCTTGGAGAGCAGACAGGGCAAAAGAAAGCCATGTATCTTTTCACCAGGCTGACAGCTTTTGACTCTGCGTTGATCGTTGGTTCTTAAGAAGCCTTGAGAGTGGTGTTTGTCCCAGTTGTTGGCAGACTTCTTTAGAATATGGGTTATTTGGCATCTCTTAGCTCAATAGTTTGGATCTTATTTGCAAATTCCAGAGGAATAGAAAATATCCTCCTTAATGTTCTTTTACATTTAACCTCCATAAGCTAAAGGGAAAAAATGTAAATCTCTGGAAAAATGTGTTTTCTTTGAGCACTGAGAATTATAATTAAATGCATTTAAACATAATTCCTGCTCATGGGACCACCTCCCTGGACATCCCTCTGGGGCAGATGCAAGGTGTCTTGTAGATAGCCTCTGCCCTTTGGCATGGCTTCTTCATCCTCTTGGCACTCGAGCTGGACTCTGATCTTTAAAGATCGCCACATAGGTCCAGAATCCTAAATCTATCATTGGCTTTTTTTGTGCCTCAGTTTCTTGTTATGTATAATTATATCTTTCTACCCAGGGGTGTCACTGATACTTACTGTTAGTAAAGTAATTGGTGCTTATTGGCAGGTACAAGATCAAGAAAAGTTACTGGTCTATTTTCTTTGTTTATTGTTTTTTTCACACTATGGTATTAGTACTAAGACTAGCTTTACTGTAACATTTGAAACATTAGAGATTTAAGACCATATATAGAAGGGAGATCATCTATAGATATAAAGCATTCTTTTTGGTGATTATTAATAATTAGGGCACATGGTCAATCATAAACAGTCAATGTGAAATAATAGACTTTATTTTTACCATGGTCATTTTAAGAATCTGCATTCTTACTGAATCTTAAAGGCATATGGCCTAGTCTAGGCTATTTATTATCTTCACGGGAGAATTCCTTTCTGTGGGATGAGAATGCAATAGTGACTGCCACCAATGCTAATTTTAGCTCAACTCTGAATAACTTGAGTTCACACACCATAGTTGGAAAGGGTAATTAATGAACCATCAAGAAACAAAGGTTATATAGCTTCCTTTTCCTTTTTCACACGTCAGAACAATTTTTCTTGAAGTCAGATTCCAGAGCTGGGTACAGACATAGGATTAACTGAGTTTGTAAGGGTGGATGTTTTTATCTTTACTGTTGTTTGCTGTACTGAACTTCCTGGGTTTTGTATATTGACTCAGCAACTCTGATTTCCTCGTTAGTGCTACTCCACATCTGCTCTAAAATTGTATTCTCTGTTTTCAGGGCTGAATTAAACTCTAAGAAGGCCTTTTCCCATTGGAGAATAAAGAGGGATTGATTCATTCTTAGGCATCTTTATTGTCACCTTAGGGCTTCAGAGCCTCCTCCCACTTCAGTAATTGCTCTAGGGTTTGCCCACAGAAAAAGTAAATTAAAACAAGCGTCACTTCTTGTTTTCTACCTGTGAGGTTTTGTTTGTGATGAGGGGAAAAGGCAGAATGAGCAAATGGAAAATATATGCATATAAATAAAGGTGCAATAGCTGGACTTAATCCTGGTTTGTCAAAGGGGTCCTGCTCTGGAGGTATTTCAAAATCTGGTAGAAGTTGCCATGCAGAGATCTGAGAGTAAACATGGATGACATTTCAGGAAGAGGACTACTATAAAATTTGGTGGAAACAAAACAGAGAACCACAATGTATGAACTTCAGATAATATTGCTTCTTCCTGGGTTGAAGATTTCCCTCTCTTTTTCAAAGTGGAAATAATTCTGCTTCTTTAAGATAATGAAAGTAATGCATAGCCATTGTGAAAATATTAGAAAATACAGAAAAAAATAAAAAGAAGAAAAATAGAAAACATACTTTCTTCATTTGTTTTTTGCTGCTATAACAGAATACCACTGACTAGGTAAATTATAATCACCCAAAATTTATTGGCTTACTGGGAAGCCAGTTCTGGACTGGGAAGTTTAAGATTTGAGGGGCCTGCATCTGGCAAGGTCTCTACTGCTGTGTCACACATGGCAGAAGGCATCATATGGCCTAAAGTCAAAAGAGAAAGAGAGAGAGAGACAGAGACAGAGACACAAAGAGAGAGAGAAAGAGAGAGAATGTGTGCATAAGAGAAGGCTGAATGAATTCAATCTTGTATAAGAAATCCACTCCAGTGATAACAGCATTAATCTATTCATGAGAGCAGAGCTCTCATAACCTAATCACCTCTCATTAGGTCCTACTTCCCAACACTGTTGCACTGGGGATTAAGTTTCCAAATACATGCTTACTGGGGGACACATTCAAGTCATATCCCCTACCAGCCATGTTTGAATGAATATCTGCTTTAAAGAGAAATTATTATTATTACTGAGACAAGATCTCACCCAGGCTGGAATGTAGTGGTGCAATCATAGCTCACTGAAGCATCATTGAACTCCTGGGCTCAAGGGGTTCTACTATGTTGCCCAGGCTGGTCTCCAACTCCTGGCTTCAAGTGATCCTCTCACCTCAGCCTCCCAAGCCTCTGGGATTAGAGGCACCCAGCTATAGCTACTTTTTTTCAACTTTCTTCTTTTGAATTATCTTCTTAGATGTGCCACTGCTCTCCTCAACTAAATAGAAAGTCCCAGACCTGGAGGGCCAGGGCCATGATGCATTTCTTTATGGATTTGTTAGTAATCATAGCTGACTTTATTAAGCATTTGCTATTTGACAGACCTTATTCTGGGCATTTAACAAGCATGAGCTCATTTAATTCTGCCAACAACACTAAGGGGTGAACATTAATATTATATCTGTATATAGATGAGGAAACTGAGGCTCAAAGAAATCAAGTAAGTTATTCTGTGACTGACAGTTCTTAAGTGACAGGGTAACAATTCACACAGCCTGGCTTAAGAGCCTGTGAGCTTAACCGTTACACTACTGCCCTCTGTGTTAAGGCTACAATAAAAAGCATTAATTATGATCTGATTTTATAAATATATGAAGGCAGATGAACAAGGATCAAAACTTAAGTCTTATTTTCCCATAGGACTATGTAGAGCACAGGAGTCTTAATTTTTATTTATTTGGTCTAAGCGCTACTAAGATTCCTTTCCTTCTCCAGGTTAAAAGGCCAATGCATCAACAGTAAAGGTATGATTTAAGTCACAGCTTCCCTGGTTATGCGGAGGACACAGGATTTAGCCTTATACGTTGGTAATGTTTGCAAACAGTACAATATTGATTTTGGCTACAGCAATGAGAACACGAACAGTTACATATTATGTGCCCTTTCTGCTCAAATGAGAGCAAATCCTTAATCAGGTCCAGACATTTAGAATCTTATATTAAAGAGAGATATATAGATATGAATCCAATAGATGCTTGCTTCTGTCATTTTACTTTAATTGTAATTTTGCAACTTCAACAACAGAAGATCCATTAGGCTTTCCCCCTCAATCAATACACAATATATTATCAGTCTAGACGACCAAAAATGACTTGTATAAAATATCAGCACGTTGCATTTTCATTATGTAAATGGAACTCTGCAGGAGAATTAATTGATTATTCAGTTACTATGGATCTGTCTCAGATGTCTTAGTGAGATAAGAGAGAAACTTATCAAGCCTCTCCAGTGGCTATAACTTAAAAAAGAACAAGGGAAAAAAAAGAGAGAGAGAGAGAGTGAGAGAAGCAAACACAGAGTACATTTCACTTTCACTGGCAGCCTGAGCAAAACCTAGGAAATGCTGAGAGAGAGAAGAAATCCATTACCAAGTTTATTAGTGATGGAATGTCGAGAGTTATTAGGCTGGTTACTGTTTGGGAATCAACATTTTTAAAAACCACACAAACAAAACTGGGATATAGGCAGTGAGAGTCCTCTAGTTTTCTCTCCAGACTCTCAGTGCCCGAAGTAATTCATACCTAGGCCATATATAATTACAGCAGATTGTTTAAGTAATATACAGATCTATTTCTTTTTTCTTGCATGGGTGGAGGCTGGGGAATGAGGGAGAGATTTTATTTTTATCTTCATGACAGAATGAAGAAGAGGTATGCGAGGAGAAGACAAGTGGTTTCTACTGTCTCCCTCCCTTTTTAAGCATTAAAAAAAAAAAGCAAATGTTTCCATTGCTACTGCAGAAGTGTATTTCAGTTTGATGTAAATTGATGTCTTTGTTGTTTTGTTTTTAAGAAACATTCAACAACCATATACATTAGGGTCTCCCTTTGGTAGCATCGAGTCTGTACTGTCCTTATTCAGTGACACTGCTCTTGCCCAGAAGAGTTTTGGGATCTCTTTGGGGGAATTCCCTACAGAACATTTTGAGCACATTGTTTAGAGTTGTTTCCGTGGTCTTAAACATCAATCTGTTGAGGGGTATATTTAATTTTTTCAAATAGTCAAAATTCTTAACACACTGAGGTGAAAAGAGGATTGTTAAGATAGGGTAATATTTCTCTGGCTCAAAATGAGGTTTTGAAAAGCAACAAAAATGCCTGGTAATAAAATAATACCATTTTTTTGTGTGTGTTCAAAACTGAAGGCAAGTTTCAAAATATTGGAAACAATGACAGCATTGAGGAAGAATATATAATGATTCCTAAAGGTATCATTCTGGAAAACAGTCATCCTGGTTGTATTAAATATGACATTTAATACCAACCAAGCCAAATCAAGCCAAACAGCCTTAATACTTTATACTTTGTGTGTAAGCCAGGTTTTGCTGGTAAGAGCCTGGATGCTTAGCCTGGGAACAAAACATGGTGTATAACTGACTTTTGCAAGGGATTTCAATGTTGTGCTAGTTTTTCATTGCTGTTGTGACAGATTACCACAAACTTAGTGGCATAAAACAACACAAATGCTTTATCTTACTGATCTGTAAGTCTGATCAGAAATCTGACACGGTTGTGCTGAAATCACAGTGTTGGTGGAAGTATTCGTTCTGGAGGCTCTAGGGGAGAATCCATTTTTTTTTTATTTCCAGCCTCTGGAGGCTGCCTACATCCCTTGACTGTGGCCCCTTCCAACTTTAAAGCCAAAGTCAGTGGTGGCCCGTTGAGTTTTTCTCACACTGGATGCAGTGGACTCTAACATTGACTCTTATGACACTTTCCCATTTTAAGGATCATTGTGATGACCTTGTGTTCACACAAATAACCTAGGAGAATCTCCCTGTCTTAAAACCAGTGGCTTAGCAACCTTAATCCTCATTTGCCATACAATGTATTCACAGGTTCTGGGTATTAGGATGTGGACATCTTGGAGGGCCATTATTTAGCCTGTCACAGATGTGGAACGAGCATTATTCTTATTCCTTTGAGATAACGTTTATTAAGTGCTTAGCTTCTTTTGGACCTATGGTGAGTATTAAACAAGGAGTACTTGACATGTTGATGTTCTGACTATTAGTATTAGTATTAGTCATTCTTCCCCTTATTTCTTATTAAAATCAGAGTAAAATTCCAATGAGTAAGGAGTTTTTCAGCTACATATGAAGAAACATTAGTCATGAGAACTGTCCAAAGCTAGCAATAGCTACCACATAAGATGTCCCTGTCACTGAGATGAGATTATGTCCTCCCAGGCTGGATAATGGCTTGGGGAGACACTGTAGAGAGAATGCTCACATCTGAGCTGATGGTCCTTCTACTCCTGAGGTTCCATCCTTTGTTGCCTCTGCAGAACTCCACAAAAACCGTAAGGTCCAACAACCTTTCTATTTTCTCCTAAGTTTTCCTTCTACTTTTCTCAGGAGTAGTCCTCACCCCTGACCAACACTGATATGCACCTTCATATGACATGTTGAAGGCAAAAATGACAAGCAGGTTTACCTTTGCTTTGGAAATGAATTTGCCTATTGTGCATGTTGGGCGTCAGCAACAAGAATTGCTGGGAATGGTAAGGAGAAAGTGCCAGGATCCGATGTTATGGATGTCAAATGCACTTCCCTGTGCTCCCCTCCCACCAGGATTCAGTCTTACATTGGAACAAAAACCCAGAAAAATCCAGATGGTAGGTGGCATTTAAATCAGTTAGATGGATTGAGCTTTGTCTTTCTAATGAATGAGAATCATGAGACAGAATTTGCCATTTCTCACTACTATCCACTTACCCAACCCCTTCCCAAGCTTCGGGGGCAGGGGACTTTCAAGTGCTATGGATACTCTTACAGACCAGATTAGGAGTCTAAGGCTTATTACTGGACTTAACTTCTGATGAAACATCATAAGTCAAACTGTAATAGAAGCTGTCCTGCATTGATGCAACAGGGGCCAGGGATTGTTTATAGTGGAGACCCCCCACAGATATCCAGAATGATTCCCATCACAGTGGATAATAGGATTACTGACAGCATTATCTAAGTCCAATTACTCCTGAAAGGTGGATATGTGGAAATATCCTATCTCCGAGAAATTTTCCTTCAGCCTTTAAAGGTGATCAAATCCTTCCCATCTAATAATATAAAAACTAAGCAATATCTCTTTTGATTTGACTACTCTATCCAAGCATAGTCTATTCTCTTCTTTTTTTCCCAAACAAAATGAAACTTAAAAAAAAAGTTTCCAAAACATTGTCTACATTCTCTGTGTTCATATTCTCTCCTCCTACTCACTTCTCTACCCAATCCAAATGAGTTTCTTTCCTATCTCTTTACTAAAATGACTCTTGATTTACTTCTGATCTTTGTTTCAAGATCTCTCTTAGAGAAGCCATGTAATCTCCAGATTCGGTCATCTGTGTATATGGAAAACTTTGCATATATACACTATCGTGATTAATTACTCTTAACATATTGGGTTAATTTTGCCCATAGAAAGTACTCAATAAGTACCAGATTAGTAAATGTATGTATATTTGTTGCCAGCTAAAATCCTTCCCACTGTTCATCCACTGCTATGGCTATACATAAAGCTTTTGCCTGAAGAGTTTAATTTTTGTTGAGTTTCAGAAGGCAAAAAATAATGATGATGAAGTAATCTAGGGGAGTAGAGCTGGCTATATATTGAAATCTTAACTGAAGGTATGGACTTATATAATTGACTGTATATCATCCTGACTGACATCTTCTTGGACCAATTGAGACAATTCTATGCCTTGTGAAATTGGCTGAGGCAGTCAGCTTGATTGATCTGGTATAGTCAGGAGCTTTACTGGAAGCAACAACCCACTGTAGTGCTGGTGCAGCGTAATTGTATAGCTACAGTTTTTCTGTTGGTATAGAGCAGTGTTTCCTTCCTTCCTTCTTTCCTTCCTTCCTTCCTTCCTTCCTTCCTTCCTTCTGTCCTTCCTGTCACACTAAGAAATACAATTTCTATTACAATGCACACATTTATACACATATAACTGAAGATAGAGTGCCATAAAACAAAATTTATCCTTATTACATTAGACACATTCTGATATTGGCTATTGCATTCTATGTCACTTTTTAAAATACTCATTGTGATCAACTGATTTGATTTTATGAACTATTGATGAGTTTTGACCTGTACTTTGAAAAAGACTGACTTATACAAAGTCCACTTATTCCAGCCCCTGGGTTTATTGAGGTATAATTGGTAGATAAAATTGTAAAAATTTAAGGTGTATAGTATGATAATTTGATATACATACATTGTGAAATGACTAGCACTCAAGTTAGTTAACACATCCACCACCTCATATAGTTAGTATTTGTGTGTGTGTGTATGTATGTATGACAGCATTTAATATCTATTTTCTTATTAAATTTCAAGTATACGAAAGTATTAACCATAGTCACTATACTGTATATTACAATCCCATAACTTATTCATTTTAACTAAAAGTTTGTACATTTTGACCAACATCTCTCGATACCCCCACCCAGCGGCTCAGTCACCATTCCACCTTCTGCTTCTGTAAATTTGACTTTTTTAGATCCATATAAAAATGAGATCAGATAGTATTTGTCTTTTTTGTCTGATTTATTTCACTTAGTATAATGCTGTCAAGGTTCAAACATGTTGTTGCAAATGGCAGGATTTCCATCTTTTTATGGATGAATAATATTTCATTGCATATACATACTACATTTTTAAATGAATTCATCTGTCAGTGGACACTTCGTTGTTTCCATGGCTTGGCTATGTAAAGCTGTAACAAACATGGGAGAACAGATATCTAAGATCTTGATTTTGTTTCCTTTAGGTATATAACCAGACATGGGATTGTTTGGTCATTAGGTAGCTCACTTTTTTTGTTTGTTTTTGAGGGAGCTCCATACTGTTTTCCATGATTATTGTACCAACTTACATCCCCACCAACAGTTCACAAAAGGTCCCTTTTCTCTACATCCTCACAAACACTTAATCTCTTCTCTTTTTGATAATAGCCATCCTAATAGGTGTCATGTAGTATCCCATTGTGGCTTTAACTTGTGTTTCTCTGATGATTACTGATGTTAAGCACCTTTTAATGTACCTATTGTCCATTTGTATGTCTTCCATGGAAAAATGTCTACTCAGGTCCTTTGTGTCAGGCCCCCTAGCCCATGCTAAGCCATCATATCCCCTGTGACCTGCAGGTATACAGCCAGATGGCCTGAAGTAATTGAAGAATCACAAAAGAAGTGAAAATGGCCTGTTCCTGCCTTAACTGATGACATTACCTTGTGAAATTCCTTCTCCTGGCTCATCCTGGCTCAAAAGCTCCCCCGCTGAGCACCTTGTGTCCCCTGCCCCTGCCAGCCAGAGAACAACCCCCTTTGACTATAATTTTCCACTACCTACCCAAATCCTATAAAACGGCCCCACCCCATCTCCCTTTACTGACTCTCTTTTCGGACTCAGCCCACCTGCACCCAGGTGATTAAAAAGCTTTATTGCTCACACAAAGCCTGTTGGTGGTCTCTTCACACAGACGTGTGTGAAATTTGGTGCCGTGACTCGGATCGGGGGACCTCCCTTGAGAGATCAATCCCCTGTCCTCCTGCTCTTTGCTCTGTGAGAAAGATCCACCTACAACCTCTGGTCCTCAGACCAATCAGCCCAAGAAACATCTCACCAATTTTAAATTGGGTAAGCGGCCTCTTTTTACTCTCTTCTCCAAGCTCTCACTATCCCCCAACCTTTTTCTCCTTTCAACCTTGGCGCCACACTTCAATCTCTCCCTTCTCTTAATTTCAGTTCCTTTCCTTTTCTGGTAGAGACAAATGAGACACATTTTATCCGTGGACTCAAAACTCTGGTGCTGGTCACGGACTCATGAAGACAGTCTTCCCTTGGTGTTTAATTATTGCGGGGATGACTGCTTTGGCTGCTCACCCATATTGCAGCACAGGGCTGCTCACCCAACCCCTTCTCTCTGTTTCTCTACCCCTTTTCCACTTTCCCGGGGGGCAAGCACCTCCCACCCCTTCTCCACTTTCCTGGGGGGCAAGCACCCCCGACCCCTTCTCTCCATATCTCTACCCTCTCTTTTATCTGGACTGGCCTCCTTCTCTACAGGCAACCTTCCACCTTCTTCTCCCTTAGCCTGTGTTCTCAAGAACTGAAAACCTCTTCAACTCACACTTGACCTAAAACCTAAATGCCTTATTTTCTTCTGCAATGCTGCTTAACCCCAATACAAACTCGACAATGGTTCCAAATAGCCAGAAAACAGCACTTTTGATTTTTCCATCCTACAAGATCTAGATAATTCTTGTCATAAAATGGGCAAATGGTCTGAGGTGCCTGATGTCCAGGCATTCTTTTACACATCAATCCCTCCCTATTCTCTGTTCCCAATGCAACTCATCCCAAATCTTCCTTCTTTCCCTCCCACCTGTCCCCTCAGTCCCAACCCCAAGTGTTGCTGAGTCTTTCCAATCTTCCTTTTTTACAGACCCATCTGACCTCTCCCCTCCTCCCCAGGCTGCTCCTTGCCAGGCCAAGCCAGGTCCCAATTCTTCCTCAGCCTCCACTCCCCAACCCTATAATCCTTTTATCACCTCCCCTCCTCACACCCAGTCTGGCTTACAGTTTTTTCCGTGACTACCCTCCCCCACCTGCCCAGCAATTTCCTCTTAAAAACGTGGCTGGAGCTAAAGGCATAGTCAAAGTTAATGCTCCTTTTTCTTTATCCGACCTCTCTCAAATCAGTTAGTGTTTAGGCTCTTTTTCATCAAATATAAAAACTCAACCCAGCTCATGGCTCATTTGGCAGCAACGCTGAGACGCTTTACAGCCCTAGACCCTAAAAGGTCAAAAGGCCCTCTTATTCTCAATATACGTTTTATTACCCAATCCACTCCTGACGTTAAATAAAACTCCAAAAATTAAATTCTGGCCCTCAAACCCTGCAACAGGACTTAATTAACCTCGCCTTCAAGGTGTACAGTAATAGAGAAGAGTTGCAATTACTTGCCTCCACTGTGAGAGAAACCCCAGCCACATCTCCAGCACACAAGAATTTCAAAACGCCTAAGCCACAGTGATCAGGTGTTCCTTCAGGAGTTCCTCCCCCAGGATCTTGCTTCAAGTGCTGGAAATCTGACCACTGGGCCAAGGCATGCCTGCAGCCTGGGATTCCTTCTAAGCCTTGTCCCATCTGTGCGGGACCCCACTGGAAATCAGACTGTTCAACTCACCTGGCAGCCTCTCCCAGAGCCCCTGGAACTCTCCCCCAAGGCTCTCTGACTGACTCCTTCCCAGATCTTCTTGGCTTAGAAGCTGAAGACTGACACTGCCCAATCGCCTCGGAGGCTTCCTAGACCATCACAGATGCTTTGGGTAACTCTTACAGTGGAGGGTAAATTCAACCTCTTCTTAATACAGAGGCTACCCACTCCACATTACCTGCTTTTCAAGGGCCTGTTTCCCTTGCCTCCATAACTGTTGTGGGTATTGACGGCCAGGCTTCTAAACCTCTTAAAACTCCCCAACTCTGGTGCCAACTTGGACAACATTCTTTTATGCACTCCTTTTTAGTTATCCCCACCTGCCCAGTTCCCTTATTAAGCCAAGACATTTTAACTAAATTATCTGCTTACCTGACTATTCCTAGGCTGCAGCCACACCTCATTGCCACCCTTTTCCCCAGTTCAAAGCCTTCTTCACATCCTCCCCTTGTATCTCCCCACCTTAATCCACAAGTATAGGACACCTCTACTCCCTCCTTGGCAATGGATGATGCACCCCTTACCATCCCATTAAAACCTAATCACCCTTACCCCACTCAACGCCAATATCCCATCCCACAGCACACTTTAAAAGGATTAAAGCCTGTTATACCTTACCTGTTACAGCATGGCCTTTTAAAGCATATAAACTCTCCTTACAATTCCCCTATTTTACCTGTCCAAAAACCAGACAACCCTTACAGGTTAGTTCAGGACCTGCACCTTACCAATCAAATTGTCTTGCCTATCTACCCCATGGTGCCAAACCCATATACTCTCTTATCCTCAATACCTCCCTCCGCAACCCATTATTCTGTTCTAGGAAACCTAGCTGACCCCATAGATCCTAAATCCTTTCCCCACTCCTCTTTCTGTTCCTTGAAGACAGCTTTAGAGACTGCTCCCACACTAGCTCTCCCTGACTCATCCCAACCCTTTTTTCATTACACACAGCCAAAGTGCAGGGTTGTGTGGTTGAAATTCTTACACAAGAGCTGAGACCACGCCCGGCAGCCTTTTTATCCAAACAAGTTGACCTTACTGTTTTAGCCTAGCCCTCATGTCTGCGTGCGGCAGCTGCTGCTGCCTTAATACTTTTAGAAGCCCTCAAAATCACAAACTATGCTCATCTCACTCTCTACAGTTCTCCTAACTTCCAAAATCTATTTTCTTCATCACACCTGATGCATATACTTTCTGCCCCCCTCCACTACCTCTCAGCAAGCCGAACTCATTGCCTTAACTCGAGCCCTCAGTCCTGCAAAAGGACTACATGTCAATATTTATACTGACTCTAAATATGCCTTACATATCCTGCACCACCATGCTGTTACATGGGCAAAAACAGGTTTCCTCACTATGCAATTGTCCTCCATCATTAATTCCTCTTTAATAAAAACTCTTCTCAAAGCCGCTTTACTTCCAAAGGAAGCTGGAGTCATTCACTGCAAGGGCCATCAAAAGGTGTCAGATCCCATTGCTCAGGGCAACACTTATGCTGATAAGGTAGCTGAAGAAGCAGCTAGGGTTCCAAATTCTGTCCCTCACTACCAGCTTTTCTCCTTCTCATTGGTCACTCCCACCTACTCCCCCACTGAAACTGCCACCTATCAATCTCTTCCCACACAAGGCAAATGGTTCTTAGACCAAGGAAAATATCTCCTTCCAGCCTCACAGGCCCATTCTATTCTGTCATCATTTCATAGTCTCTTCCATGTAGGTTACAAGCCACTAGCCCACCTCTTAGAATCTCTCATTTCCTTTCCATTGTGGAAATCTATCCTTAGGGAAATCACTTCTCAGTGTTCCATCTGCTATTCTACTACTCCTCAGGGATTGTTCAGGTCCCCTCACCTTCCCTACACATCAAGCTTGGGGATTTGCCCCTGCCCAGGACAGGTAAATTGACTTTACTCACACGCCTCGAGTCAGGACACTAAAATACCTCTTGGTCTGGGTAGACACTTTTACTGGATGGGTAGAGGCCTTTCCTACAGGGTCTGAGAAGGCCATCACAGTCATTTCTTCCCTTTTGTCAGACATAATTCCTCGGTTTGGCCTTCCTACCTTTATACAGTCTGATAACGGACCGGCCTTTATTAGTCAAATCACCCAAGCAGTTTCTCAGGCTCTTGGTATTCAGTGGAACCTTTGTACCCCTTACCATCCTCAATCTTCAGGAAAGGTAAAATGGACTAATGGTCTTTTAAAGACATACCTCACCAAGCTCAGCCTCCAACTTAAAAAAAAAAAAAGGAGTCTGTCAAGAATAGAGCCCAAAAACTCACCAACCAAACAAGTAATTACGCTGAACCCCCTTGGATACTCTCTAATTGGATGTCCTGGGTCCTCCCAATTCTTAGTCCTTTAATACCTGTTTTTCTCCTTCTCTTATTCAGACCTTGTGTCTTCTGTTTAGTTTCTCAATTCATACAAAACCGCGTCCAGGCCATCACCAATCATTCTATATGACAAATGCTCCTTTTAACAACCCCACAATATCGCCCCTTACCACAAAATCTTCCTTCAGCTTAATCTCTCCCACTCTAGGTTCCCATACCACCCCTAATCCTGCTCAAAGCAGCCCTGAGAGACATCGCCCATTATCTCTCCATACCACCCCACCAAAAATTTCACTGCCTCAACACTTCAACACTATTTTATGTTATTTTTCTTATTAATATAAGAAGACAGGAATGTCAGGCCTCTGAGCGCAAGCTAAGCCATCATATCCCTTGTGACCTACAGGTATACATCCAGATGGCCTGAAGTAACTGATGAATCACAAAAGAAGTGAAAATGGCCTGTTCCTGCCTTAACTGATAATATTACCTTGTGAAATTCCTTCTCCTGGCTCATCCTGGCTCAAAAGCTCCCCCACTGAGCACTTTGTGTCCCCCGCCCCTGCCAGCCAGAGAACAACCCCCTTTGACTGTAATTTTCCACTACCTACCCAAATCCTATAAAATGGCCCCACCCCTATCTCCCTTCACTGACTCTCTTTTCGAACTCAGCCCACCTGCACCCAGGTGATTAAAAAGCTTTATTGCTCACACAAAGCCTGTTTGGTGGTCTCTTCACATGGATGCGAGTGAAACTTTGCTTATTTTAAAATCTAGTTCTGAGTCCTCTCTGAGGCCCCACATGTTTGGGCACCAAATTATTGCCAATGAGAAGAGTTAAACTCTGTAAAATATTTAAAGAGATTCATTCTGAGCAAAATATGAGTGACCATGACCTATGACACAGACCTCAGGAGGTCCTGAGAACATGTTCCTAAGGTGGTTGTGGTGCAGCTTGGTTTTATACATTTTAGGGAGACATGAGACTTTGATCAAATACATTTAAGAAATACATTGGGTCGGTGCAGAAAGGCGGGACAACTCAAAGTTGGGGCTTCCAGGTTATAGGTAGATTTAAAATTTTCTAGTTGACAATTGGTTGAGTTTATCTAAAGACCTGGGATCCATAGAAATGAAATGACTGGGTTGTGATAAAGGTTGTGGAAACCAAAGTTTTATCATGCAGATGAAGCCTCCAGGTAGCAGGCTTCAGAGAGAATAGGTTGTAAATGTAAGGTCTGTGCTGATGTTAAAATACCAGAGAAGTGTAATGAGGCATGTCCAACCCTTACTTCCTGTCATGGCCTGGACTGGTCTTTCAAGTTAAATTTTTAAGAGTGCCCTGGCTGGGGAGGAAGTCCATTTGGATGGTTGAAAGGGCTTATAATTTTATTTTTGGCTTGCAGCATCATAACCCAAAATAACATTGCTAAAACCAGTGTTAATGAGCGTTATTTTTTTTTCTAGGAGTGTTAGGGTTTTAGTCTTACATTCATGGTCTTTAATACATTTCAAATTATTTTTTGTGAGTGGTATAAGGTAAAGATCCACTTTAATTCTTTTAGTTGTGGTTATCCAGTTTCCCCAACACCATTTAGCAAAGAGACTATCTTTTCCCCATTGTGTGTTCTTGTCACCCTTGTCAGATATTAGTTAATTTTATATGTGTGGATTTATTTCTGGGCTCTCTATTCTGTTCTATTGGCAAATGTATCAGCTTTTATGCTAGTATTCTGCTGTTTTGATTACTACTATAGCTGTGTAATGTAATTTAAAATTAGGTAATGTGATGCCTCTAGTTTTGTTCTTCTTTCTCAAGATTGCTTTGGCTATTTGGGGTCTTTGTGGTTTTATATGAATTTTACAATTTGTTTTCTATCTATGAAAAATGCCATTAAAATTTTGATAGTGTTTGCATTGAATCTGTAGACTGCTTTGGTTAGCATGAATATTTTAACAATATTAATTCTGATTCATGATCACAGATATGTTTTTATTTTTTTGTGTCTTCTTAATTTCTTTCATCAGTGTTTTATAGTTTTAAATGTACAGATCTTTTACCTCATTGGTTAAATTTATTCCTAAGTATTTAATTGTTCTTGATGCTATTGCAAATGGGATTGTTTTCTTCATTTATTTTACAGGTTGTATTAAGTCCATTTAAAATATTTGCTTATAGTCATTCATGAAGCTTTGACAAATAAACAAGGATGATATGATAGTTAATTTTATATGTCAACTCTACTGAGCCATGGGATCCCCAGAGAGTTAGTTAAATATCAATAGAAATTTTGGTACTATAAGGGGTTCTAGAGGAAAAGAGTTTTTATTTTATTTTGTTTTTTAATTGACATGTAATAATTGTACATATTTATGAGATACATAGTGATGTTTCAATAATGCATAACAATCAGATCAGGGAAATTAGTATATTTGTCATCTCAAATATTTATCATTTACTTGTGTTGGTAACATTCAATATCAGAGAAATAGAATTTTAAGGATGAGTTTTCTGAACTGGTTTTAGGATTTTTGGAATTGGCTTTATAATCTGAATGATTCAGTTTCCAGTAGTAAAGAGAGCATTGATAGTCCATGGTGTGATTTAGAAAGAGAGATATGAAAAGTACCTCCATTCGATACTGTTAATGACTGATAAAAAGCAAGTAGCTGTGTGGTTGTGTTTATGATCCAATAGTTCCCCTTGATTCATGGGGGATATTTTCCAAGACCCCCCCGTAGATGTCTGAAATTAAGTATAGTGCTGAACCCAATTGCCATCAGTCAGAACATGTTTCTAATTTTGTCTCCCATCCACAAATTTAATGGTATTTCCATCTTAACTAAGCCCTTATCATGCACTATGGCTGCAACTTTGCAATTTGAGGTTCAAAAGCAAAACTATCACAAATTTCTTTTTTCTATTTCCCAATTTCATGGATAGAAGATTCATTCTTAGTGTATATCTTAGCAACCTCAGCATATATTTATTTTCTTTCTTTATCAATTCAATAAATTTTACATTGTCACTTAATGGAAGCACTTTACAGCTTCTATTTGGCATCTCCAAATTGCCAACATCACTACTGTTCTACTTTGGAGCCATTATTAAGTAAAATAAGAGTTACTTGGTGATACCATGACAGCCAATCTAATACCATGGATGGCTACTCAGTGACTAATGGGCATGTAGTATATACAGTATAGATACTCTGGACAAACAGATCATTTCTGTCCTCTGTGAGACAGAGCAGGATGGCATGATATTTCATCATGGTATTAAGAATGGTATGCAATTGAAGACCTATAAATGATTTATTTCTGAATTTTTAATATTTTTGGGTGACAGCTGACCCTGGGTAACTGAAACTGCGGAAAATGAAGCCACAGAAAAGTGGGGACTACTGTACTTTCAAACATTTTTAAAAAAACTAATGAATGTAATGAGGTTAGTTGGTTGCTCCTAATGCCACTGGACAAACTGGTTGAACAACAGCAACAAAAAATGGATGAGCTCAGGGATTTGAATTCCCAGCTGAAGCACCACATGAATGACCAGAACACTTCTATGTTTGTCCTGAAAGAGATTTTCATCTCTTATAGCTTCAAAGTTGAAATTGCTGAAAATCAAACACACAATATCATCTCGTGACTGGATGAATTATGCCAACTTGACCTCCCAGCCTTTCAAGGTGCCTACTGTTATAGTGAGTAAATGGATGAGGAAAGAGTGGAATCCTGTAAGTTAGAAAAAGGATATATGGGAAGACTCTCATGAAGCTGGAAATATTGAGCCCTTAAATTCTGATGAGCCTTCTTTGCCAATAGAAGAGGTATCCCCTCCTGCAGTGGAGTCAGCCTCCCCAATTCCAGTGGTATCAGCCCTTACAACACAGTGGTAGTGGCCTGTCTATCCATGTCTGAGGAGATTAACTCCACATTGCCTGAAGGAACTGTAGTGGCCTCCCCTGAGGCAGTTGTCATGTAAGACAATGTTGATTCTCCATAGAACACACTCCCACAACATGGCTTTTGTCCTATACCTGTAATTGGATTCACATTTAAGCAGGCCCCTAAAGGTGAGGTACAAAGTGTTACTAATGAGGAAATGTGCTATCCTTCAAAAGAACTATAGAGTTTTTAAATTTATACGGACAGAAATCAAGGAAACTTGTGTGGGAATGGAGTCTAAGGGTATTGGATAATAGAATGAATGTAAAGTTGGATCAGACCGAAGTTATTGACATAGGCCCACTAAGCAGAGATTCTGAATTTAATATTGCAGCTTGGAGAGATAAAAAGGGCTATAGCAGTTTGTTTGGGTGGTTGGCTGAAATATGGACCAAAAGATGGCCCATAGAAAGCAAATTGGAAATATCCAACCTGCCTTGGTTTAATGCAGTAGAAGGGATTTAAAAGCTTAGGGAGATTAGAATGTTGGTGTGGATTTTTAAATTTAATACCTACTCGCCCACTAATAGTTTAATGTTAAACTATTAACATCACAGTTTAATACCAACACTGTGAGAAATAAATTTGTCTGGGGAGCCCCAGTATTCTTGAAGAGCTCTGTAATTGGTCTTCTCTGGAGGCCACACCCTACAGGGAGAACTGCAGTCACTGAATTGGGAAACCTAAATGTAGTGGGAGCATTTGGATCCCACTGTGACAGGGGCCAAGTAGCAGTTGAGTACCAAAGACAAGGCAGGCATCGTTACTATAATGGCCCAGTAGAGTCAACACAATAGTCAGATAGTCTTATGCAGCGCTATGGCATTAGCTGGTTGATTATGGTATTGCTAGAAGTGAAATGGATAGGAAACCTACTACATTCTTACCTGAAATGTATAAGCAGAAATGTTCTAGGTCAAGTGAAGAAAAGTCTAACCTGAATCATAAAAACAGAGAGTCATGGTCCTTTAGTCAATTCTCAGACTTGAGAACTCTTTGCATCAAGGGGTTATTGAGATTTTGGTCATATGCAAGATAGTTACATCATGTTAGGTGGAATTATGACCTTTTCAGTGTCTTTATTTGGAGATTAACTATGGTTCAAGGATATGTGTATGAGTACCAAGTGAACAAGAAGTGAACTTGGGATGGTTAATTTTATATGTCAACTTCATTGGGCCATGGAATGCCCAGATAGCTGGTTTCATTGGAATTATTTTCAATAATTCTGGATGTGTCTGTAAGGGTATTTCTGGAAGAACCTAGCATTTGTATTGGTGTATTAAGTAAAGCAGATGGCCTTCTCTAGTGTGGGTGGGTATTATCAAATCTGTTAAGGGCCTGAATAAGACAAAAAGGCAGAGAAAGTCTGAATTAACTCTGTCTGACTTCTTGAGCTGGAACTTTGGTCTCCTGTCTGCTGTGCTTCTGGTTCTCAATGCTTCAAATCCATACTGGAATCTATACCATCAGCCCTCTGGTTCTCAGGCCCTTGGACTATGCCATCAGCTTTCCTAACTATCTAGCTTGCAGATAGCAAGCAAATTGTGGGACTTCTCAGGCTCCATAATTGCATGAGCCCAACAATTTATAGTAAGCCTCTTCATAAATATCTCCTACTAGATCCTGTCTATTCTATTATTCTAGTGAACCTTGACTAATCCTAGAACGATTGATGTTTTTATCCCCAGGATCTACTATACCAGCAAGAAAGTCTTCCTAACTCTGTTAGTAAGCTTCTGACTTAAATTGTGGCCTCCCTGATATTTCCATTCTTTATTATTTTTCCACATATTCTTGTCCCTTCACTAATTATTGATATAAGAATTAGTCCATTCACTAATTCTTGATATAAGAAAAAAATGAAGGAATTCTGGATTCTAGTCCTGACTCTGTCACCTATGAGCTCCTTAATTCATAAAGTGGAGGTAGATAAAATAAGATTACAAATGTAAAAGAAAAACTTTATATGCTATAGAAATATATTACTTGTCAGAAGTGAGCATCTAATAGATTCAGATATGGGCATCTGATGGGCTCAAGGCAGACAAGCATCAGAATATGAATGTCGGGGACTGAGGCAGCATAGTGAAATGAAAAGAATAAGGGCTGTGGATGCGCCCATTTTCAGACCCAGCTCTGTCACTTATTACTACTTTGGATATAATAAGTTACACTTATTAAGTGTAACTCTGTGGTTTGGGAAAAATTATGCAAATATTTTGAGCCTCTTTCTGACTGGTGGAAGAAGGATAATAACATCTACTTTATACACAGTCGAAAAGTTTACACAAAATAGTGTATTCAGAGTGTTCAGCATGTTGAATAATGTAAACTAAAAAGAAGATTCAGAAATCCAGAGAAACTTTGCCTACAGCAGTGATTTCCATTGGAAATATAATGTGAACCATATATGTTATTCTAAATTTTCTAGAGTAACCATGTAAATAAATTAAAAGAAACAAGTATAATTTCTTTTTTACAATTAATTTCAATCATATTTTATTTAATCCAACATATTAAAAATATTATCATTTAACGTGTAATACAAGTAATTATTGAGATAGTCTACTTTTTTATAAAAAGTTTTTAAAATTCTGTATGTTACAGCTATAGAACATCCAAGATTAGATGCTAAATTTTTATTAGAAATCCTTCATGTCTATTTAGATTTCATAAAATTTGCGGGTAAAAAAGTATTCACATACCCTAATTCTTACAAACATACTTGAATATTTTGCAATAACTAAATGAGCCATTGGTTTTTACTGTAAATTAATTTAAATTTAGATTTCATTTACCCAGTCCCACTAACCACGTTTTCAGTGCTCTGTAGCCACCTGTGGATACTGGCCACCATATTGGACAACAGAAGTCCAAAGGACACTCCTCCTCTGAACTCCACAGAGACAGGTTCTGGGAGACTCCCCTTATAGTTCTGTGAGGCATGAAAACAGAGAATTTGTGCTTTAGAGAACAGCAAGATTGAGAAAGGCAGAGTTTATAAAAGAAGATTCAGAAACATTACAACTCTCCTTGGAGACCCTGGGAACAGAAGGCAGGGATCGACAGCAGTTCACGTTTCCTCTCTTCCACTGGCCAACAAGCTGTCTTCTCCTAGTCAAAAAAGAAATAAGGGAGATGGGAGTAGGGAGGGTATTACATTCTAGTCCAAACTTCAGTGACTCCTCTCTTGAATAGGGACAAAAAGGACAGCCATGAAAAATGCATAAGGACCTGGCTGATTCGGGGAGCTGACAGGAAATGAGTAGTCTAGAGAACATGGCTGGAAAAAGCTGAAGAGGGAGCAACATTTTAATTGCCTACAGGGATCATCAAGGAAGGGAAGGAAATGTGCGGAGGGGTCCAAGAGATCATGAGGGGGAGTTAAATGTAGGAAAAGAAAACATAAATTAAACACAGTGTAGGACAAATGCCATCAATTTGAGAAGCAGACTCTCCAGGGAAGAGGTGGGAAAGTCTACACTTAAAACATTAAAAGTCAGTCAGTTATAACAATAGTGGTAAGAAATTGTTCTATTCTTGCTCTGAAAGATAAGGTAGACTAATCATTTTAAAAAATGGAATATATAATTTTACATTTGGGAAGGAGCTAGCAAGTTCTCTAGACCAGGGACCTCATTTTATAAATGAGAAAACTGAATTATATTATACTTCTAAATAATGCTGGGGCCAGGAGTAGAACTTATGACCCCTAGTTGTCAGGCTAATGCTCAAATAGAGCATAGATTTGTTGTTCTTATTTTCAAAATATTTTACTGACATTTTTTAGTAAATCTGTAAACCATCAATAGAGTCTTTTGTCCTTCCCTGAGAAAAGAGAAAATTGAACTTTCAGGTCAGACTAGGAGACCTACATGTGGCTATCTAGAGCTGCACTGTTCAATGAAATGAGGAGTAGCCAACACTTGAAACTTGGCTAGTCTGAATTGAACTTTGATGTAAGTATGAAATATTCACCAGATTAATTAGACTTAGTACAAAAAAGTAAACTAATTTCATTATATCGATGTACATTAAAATATATATTTGTATTGACTACATGTTAAAATAAATATAGCTCTGATATATTGAGTTAAAGCATATTATTAAATTAACTTCATCTTTAAAAATATTTTAATGTGGCTACTAGAAAACATAAAATTACATACATGCCTCTATTATCTCTGTTATATTTTTGTCAGCTTGAGCTAATACAGAAGATACCATGAATAAAAAAAGAAACTGAGGTTTTGTTTCCAGCCTGCTTCCTAAAGCACAAATTAAATTTTTTGCCCTTCATAGGGTTTGAGCATGCCTTTAAGGTTTCCAATTCAGGTTAATAAATAGCTCATGAAAATTAGCATCTATTCAAAAACCATTAAAGAGGAAAAAATTAAACCTGTCCATTGCATTGTTCTTTCTTGTCATGACTGCTTAGTGAATTAAAATGCCTGAAAACCCCAGTGTGCTTAGCTGCAGCCATCCTCTGTTTCTTCTCTACAACAGCACTGTGCTGTAATGAAGACCATGAAAAAGCATTTCAGAAAATAGCCTCCAATATAGAGTAGCAATCAATATGCATAGTATATACGATCAAGTTAGAGCAATGTGTAGGAGAGGCCCAAATATGTTTGGCCTGCTTAAACACATGCTTTCTGCTTGCCAGCCAACAAATCGCTTCTGTATATTACATAAGACTAAATTAATACCTACATGAAGACAGTTTATTGCGGATGATAGATCATGGGTTTGTTACTCATACATCCAGAGCAGGGCCCTGGAAATCACATCATCATTGCATTCCCAGGGAAAGAAATGATTGTCACATCCAGACATGTTTATCATGGAGAGAGAGGTTGATCCGGGGCCATCCACTTGCTGAGGGAATACTGCCACCTCACATGATGAGTGCTCAGAGGAAAGACCCAGTGTTGACTGGCAGATGCCAGCAAGAATAGTATTTTTCACGATAGTCCTTCTGAGGCAATAAGGAATGAACTGGCTATATCTTATGGTCTATATTGTTAGATTTTTGGGGGGCCCAAATGTGAATGTCATTTAACTTCAACAAAGGCAACCTAAATAGCATTTACTCTACCTTGGAGAGAGCAACAACAACCCAAGAAATGAAGCTCTTGCACATAATGCAGTCAACAGTATAATGCAGATGGACCCAAAACCCAAAGGTACAAGTCCTAGTATAAACGTAGGAGGTGAATGAAGGACAGATTAAACTAAAGGGATGGGCCTCTTTGGCCTATCTCCTGACAAACTGTCTGGCTGCATCAGCAAAAGTCGAGAGTAATCGATACTTATGAAACAACAGCACAGCCACAATCAGAGGCAGAGCAGGTTTGGAGTGCTATTACCATAAGTGGCTGAGTCATTGATGTGAATGTGTGTGTCATTTTGCATATCATTTGCATGTTATTTGGTGCAGGCTTGCCAATAAATAAAAACAATTTATCAACTTGCACAACCTACCCTGACCTTTGTAAGAACATATGGAGGAAAATAAACTAGACCTGCAATGAATTACTGTTTGTTTAGCATGAAAATATGAATAGTTCAGGTCCAAAGTGTAAGTTACTAACTTTAATGCTGTCACCTAGGTAGAAGGCTCCCTGTGGGCAAGTCTGTGTTTTAGACATTTTTGTTTCTAGTCCTGCTTAATAGCTTCACATGACAGTCACTTTCAGTGTGTTTGTTAATGCTGACCTCACTGAGAAATATGTGTATATGTATTTCTATACATTTATCTTTTTGACTTTCAGTCATATTTATTAAGTGCATCTCATATACCTGGGTAGACTAGTAAGTGCTTTACATATACTCTAATTTAATCCTTAAGAAAAAATGGTGTAATTATACAGTTGATGGAACAAGGCTGTGAATATTTGGGCAAACTCAAGTTTATCTGACTTCAGAGCATGAGTTCCCAGCTGCTTAACAATTGTAGTAACCCTAAGAATACCCAATCACTTGATGAAAGTTGCACTGCATAGTTTTTATACCAGAAGATCTGTGTGAGCCCATTTCCCTTTCCCCATGGGTGGATACGAGTTTTATGGAGCCTGAGACTTACAAAATTTAGGGGGCCCAGTAGAAGAAAAAAGATGCAAAATTATCAACACAAACTTCGATGTCAGAGTATTCATTTAGAATGAGAAAAGAAATTATAACAAATCAAAATACCACAAATAAAACAAAATGAAGATATAAAATATTTTTATTCAAGAATGGATGGATACATCTCTATGGTATATTTTTCTTAAATATTTTGGCTGCAAACTCACTGATCATCTTTTCATATGAAAGCAATTTTAATAATATTTTTTATCTAGAAAATAAAAAGACTATTTATAACTTCCTCCAACATGGTTGATTAAAATTTCATTTTTATTATTGCTGGTAAAACATAGGACCTTACCCATGGACATATACACTGTAGTTTTGCTACAGGTCTGTGTCTCACAAAAACATAAGTTCTATGGTGGTTCTATAATGGTATGCTTTATGTAAAAAATCAAGTCTGTTTCTGACAAGAGTGTATTTCCATCTTAACCACGTGTTGTTGGTGATGACTGAATCTTCTGCTTACAATTTTAGATATGTAATTTTTGGAAGACTTTTACATTGACTAACTTCTGACACTGTACATTTCAAACCTTGTCTCTCTTCTATTGCCCACCAACTCCTGGTTACAGAGGACCACAAAAACCATTTATTTCATCTTCATTTCGTTAACAAGTAGGTCAGCACAGAAAACTGTAAGGACATTTCTGGAAGCCATTTTTACACTGTGATGGTTAACAATACACTAACTAGATGTGGAAGTGGCTGCAAACCACATAAATCTACCCTCACTAAATCTAAGTTAAATACATTCCCAGCTTAATTTCCTGAAACTCCCAAATGACCACAGCCACTTTAATATCCCGTGATAGGAAGAAAAGTGTGTCTGAGAAGAAGGTAGATTGGACTTAATATTAAAATATTTTACTTTTGCAAATTTTACAAAATCTTATTAACAGGTGACTGTATTATTCGAGCCCCTCCCAGGTCTTTGACCACAGGCATGAGCCATATGAGCCACAAGCAACCCCCAGTGCTACTCCCCATTGCCCATTCTGTAATGGCACATAACATCATCTTTTTTGTGGTTCATTTCCTTTTGCTAGCTCCACTCCATTCAAGCCCAATCTCATGTCTGTAGATCAACTCTACATCAATGGTTCTAAACTTTTCGAGTATGATGACTTATTTACAGACCCAACAGATGTGCTCATCCTTACTAGTAAGTGAGCATTTGGGCCTATTGCCAGAGTAGATACAAAGGAGAAAAAAATTGCTTTGTGTCCAATGCTTTTGTATTTTTATATGCTTAGTGTAACTAATAAATGATTGCATTGTTATATGTATTTATGTTAAATTCATTGTATGTTATATTCATTGTATTGTTATATTATAATAAATTATTCATTGTTATATTTATATTTCAATGTTTTATGTTGTTTTATTATATTATATATTTACTCTTAATATATTTGTTATTTAATGTATTATTTGTATATTATATTCATTTATTGTTATAATAGCACCTAAATACATTTGAATGTGAAATATATGTGTGAGGAACCTGCTTTTTATTTTCTACAAACAATATTTGGGCATATATCTAGACTCTTTGAAATGATTCCCTAGCTGTTAGGAATTCTATAACCTGCATTTTGGAAAATACTGCTCTAAGCCTTATACTAGCTAAAAACACTGCTGGTTGAATTTTTCCGAGCACCTTCAGTTTTAAGTACAGCAAAGCAACCAATTCATTGCAGTGGTTACTTATCTGTAAGGAAGAGTTTTCAGTATACGGAGTCCTCTAAACTGAATGATTTGTAATAGCTCCATGAAAAAAGTGGACTTTCCTCTGAGTTGGGACAGTTCGTTGAGAGGAAGGCACTAACCAATACGAATTTAAGTTTGTGCTCAGGCTTTGAAAAAAACGGGTTTGCACTCTCATGGGGAGAAAATGTGTGGTCATCTTTCTTCTCCTGGCTGGCACTCCAAGCAGGCTTCATTTTAAAAATAGTGCTAGGGAGGGAGGAAAAAATATAATGTATTCTTAAAATGTTTATATGTCAGCAAAATCCTGAAAACCATTCAATAGATTAATCCTCCTGCTGACTTAAAAAGGATGGATTTCCAGCTATAACTGAGATTGGGAAAAATTGATTTCCATGTACCTTATGACTGAATAAGATAAAAGCCACTGCCCTGACAGGCTTCTCCCAGCCTGGATCCAGACATTGGGAGGGTTGGCTAATTGAAAAGTCACTCCAAATACTAGCCCAGACCCTTTGAGGAGATCTGGAAAAAGAATCAAAGACAGATTGTTCATTTTTCAAGAACAATTTCCAGAATGTTGTTTATTTCCACCGTCACTGAGCAACTATAGTCAAAGGTGAAATTGCTTTCTCTCCCTTTTCTTCAAACTCATCTTCATTTCTCCTTTACCTTCTCCTCTTTCTCGCTCCATTTCTCAACTTTCTCCTTTTTTCATGATGTCTGCTTTTATGTGAAAATATTTGCAAAGTGAAAACACCACCTGGATTAAGCTTTCTTGTTAAAGCTCCAAGCAATGGTGAGCTAATTCTTTTCTATGGCCTTAGTTTACCCAATTAAAAGTAAGACATTGCACCTGTCCATAAATTTATGCTTAACAAAGTGTTTCAGCTACCTTTTTCAATGTAATTTTCTCATGAATCCTGTAAGGGGCTAATTATTATTATCAAGGCTACAAAAACAGTCTCAGATGCCTTGTAAATGTTTCAGAGCCAGTGTTTGCCCAAGCTGGGACAAGGTCCCATATCTGATTCTACATCCCCTGGCTTCAACTGAGTCACAACTGATTCCCACATGATTAATACTACATTTCTCCACAAGCATGTTACATGAGAGGGTTCATTCACTCACTTACTCATTTATTCTTTCATTTCATAACTATGTATTGAGCACCTGCTAGGTGTTAGGCACTAAGCAAAATGAGAAAACAGCTGTAAACTAGGCAAGATCTCTGCTCACAAGTACCTGATCTTCTAGGAATACAGCTGGTTTGAATATAAAGTCGAAGTACTATGGTGAATTTTAAATTCTTCAGGATATAAAATAATTCAAACTACCTGACATTCACACAACATTCCAATGGCAAATCAGTTTTAATGGAAAATATGGTAAACTAAGTTTTAAAGAAAAGAGCCTAATGTTGCTAAAACAGTATTATAGATTACATGAACCTATTTAGAGATACTAGTGTTTTCCTGACTTTGTTTTTACTTTTTTCTTTTGCTGCCATTTCTTTCATGTCTTCTCCCTGTAATTTTAAATATTTTCTCGTTATTGTTCCCTACTCTATCATCTCTTCTGTATTTCAGGCCATTTCTACATAGAAGCAATCGGTTACGTCATTTTGAATCAATCATATGATATCACTTTCTTGAGCAAACAGGACAGTTGCTGAGCCATTTATTTGTTTTTCCTAAGGAATTCCATGAAGTTCTTAAATAAATTTCCATCAAGTTCTCTGGATATTCATGTACCTATCTACATAGTATAAGAAATTCTCAATCAGTAGGCTTAATCCCGTGAACCTTGGTATACAAACAAGAGCAATAGCAAATATTATTAAATAGGTCTTTATTTGTGCTAGACAGTCTTGTGGGTGTTTTACATATATTTGTAACTTGTACCCTCATGACAACACTTTGAGGTAGTTACTATTTAAATTCCCACTTTACAAATGAGAGAACTGAGACACAGAGAGAAGTGACTTGCTCAGAGATATAAACAAGTGAATGGAAGGGCCTGAATTAAAACCCAAATTGCCTATCTGCAAAGTTTACTCTCCTTGCCATGTACTGCATGGCTCTCATAAAATCAGACACTACTCACTCAATTGACAATATTGCAAATGGCACTTAAATTCTCAAGCCAGCTTTTCTAATCACCTAGAACTGAGGTCAGCAGGTATTTGATTCTATCACCTGATCAGTGATTACATCTTCCCTGACTTTATTAGGCTCTTTTCACTTTAACTTACAAATTGCAGGGAAAGGGGGTAGGAACGTGCATCCCTAGCAATTTTCATTGTGGGTGAATCCGTCAGTGGAAGACTGTTATCTACATGTGCATTTTATATGTGTGTGGTGGGAAAAAAAAGTGCTGAAGAGTATTGCATATGGAGAGGTGGAAATGGGATAGAGTGGAACTTAGGGCAGTGGTTATTTGTGAGTGGGTAGTTGTGATGACAAGGTTTACTTTTATGGCTTCTTGGTGGGTGTAATCAGTGGGGAGATGTTCCCATAATGATAGGGGTGTGGTGTGTGCTGAGGTGTCTGTGGGTGGGCAAGGCGAGGATAAGCATGTGACAGAAAGAAAAACCCTAACAGCTCATTTTATTCCTCCTCCCTTCTTTACCCACCCCCCCTTCTGTCTTCCATCCCTAAATATCTATGATGTTGCAATACAAATTGAAATGGCTAAAGTTGTGAGGAGGAATTTTTTTTCTTTTGAAACACAGTACAAAACCACACTCATAACAACCAGGTTCCCTATATAAATCTATTTTTAAGATGATTACAGGGTTTCCATAGCCATTCTAGCATCAACTGCTGGTTTTGTTTCCTCGTCGTCAGTAAACTGTTGGCAGGATACTGCACCAGAGGTATACTTTTTAGAGGGTATAATTGCATGGCACAGAAATTATCACTTTCTCGACGATGATTTTCATTGGTCTTTCCCTTTGAGAATCCGGTTTGGAAGCTGGGCTTGTCAGTCCCTCCAAGCACACACTGCATTGTGTGCGTTGGTCTCATGGCCTATCATGCTGGCAACCACTAGGCAGAGGGTAGCAATTAAACCACACAATAGGCATCAAGGGATGAGAAGAAGACACTGTGTTTGAAATAAATGAACACAAGCAGCACAGCCAGCTTCCCTAGGAAGGCTATCTGAGCAGTGTGGCTAGCCAAGATTGGACAGACTTTGCAAAGCAAGCTGGAAAACTCCCCATGGTGCCAAGCCATTAGACAGCAGCTGAGGCTACATCCCCTAGGATCTATCATAGGCCCCTTCTCCCAGGCTAACCTTCTCTAGGGTATAGAAATATAGGAAGGAGGCTTCATAGAACTACGCTTTTTTCAATGCCTGAGCCCAGAGGCTATGCAAATTTTGATTGATCTGGCAGCTATTTTTAAAATGCATTGTCTAATAGGGGCAGGCATAGGAGCTTTAGTTCACCCTCAGAAATAAGGGCCAGATAAGGCAGAAGTCAGCCTCTGAAATGGAAGCTAATAAACATCAACATGTAATAGGTAAAATTATCTACTAACAGAAGTCACTAACTCTCAAGAGGTAATGATGATGTGGTAATTATGAAACTAAGATACTCTCCAATCTTTATCTAAGGGAACCAGAAAACTCTATCCAGATAAAAGACCAGTGTTTCTCATTCTAATGAAGATGATCAGCATGGTGCCTCAGTGCTGAAATGCAACTGGTGTCAAAAAATGAAAGCTCATAAAATAATAACCATGAAAATGACCTAACTAAGATACTTATGTATAGAGACTAGAATAAAGAAACTGTAGAGCAAGAATGGATGGTAGTTTAAGTAGCATTATCTGGGAAAAAGGCATTGAGATGCTAACAGAAATATTCATAGAGGAGAGAAGAGCATTTCAACTGGTTACTCTAACTTGATAAAAATGGAGACTACAAACGTCAAGCAACTCTCAGCCCAAATCTGTTCTCACCAAGAAATGTTCTAATCTGTAACTTGAGTCCTGAGTAGTCTGATCTACCAGAAGAGAGAGTCCTGAGAACGTTTGTTCATTCACCAATTCAATAAACATATTTAAGTGCCTCAATTCGTAAGTGTTGCAGGCACTCTAGCACTAAGGGATAAAATGGGTGGTTCACATTCTCAAGGGGCTTGCAGGCTAGTTAGGCGAACAGGTAAGTAAACATAATTTTAATGTGAAGAGATAGGATCCATTATAGAGACATGCATGGCATGGACTGGGAGTACAGAGAGAAACTACTTTACCCAGTCTATGGTAGGAAAGCGTCAATAAGACCACATTGAATGAAATGAGACCAAAATTTGTTCTTGAAATATAAAGATTAGAAGCAGCAATAGAGGATTAGGATGGTAAATCAGGGTTGGCACTGTGTTTAAAAGAGGCAGAGAAGTCTATTCAAAGCAGATGTTGAAAGCACCGACAGTATAAAGGCTCTGGAGAATGTGATGTGCTTGGGAAAAATTGGAGCATTAATATAATTGAGTGTGAGGAGAGGTATGGAAGGAAATAAGGTAGAAAGAGGTTATGTCAGGAACTGCCTTATTAGCAACCTGGGTTTTATCCTGTAGGCAGAAATGAGCAATTGAAAATGTTAAGCAGGGGAGTAATATGGTTGAATTTGCAATTTAGATGATATTTCCATACATATCTCCCACTCCAGATGAATTGATATTCTGACGTGTGGATTTGGTAAATGCAGATTTTTTACTTTGATTGAGTCCAAGAGCTTGACGACCTTATGGTGGGCTGGTAAAACTGAGTTTTCAGACTTGAAACTTGAGGGCTGAACCCTGGACCTGTGAAAACATCCCATCGAGTTTTCACTTGTGAGAGAGGCCCAACTGGAAGTTGTCATCTGATCTCTATTTGACATCTCTCCATCTGCAGAATCCTGGGTGCAAAATGGAAAATATTCAGTTAATCTGTGAAAATCATGCAGGGGAAAGGAAGAGTCTTACCAAGTCAATTTTTTCTATGTGAAATCCTTTCTATCTTCTGAGGTTTAAAATGGTTTCTCCTAGAATACCATATTAGGCTACAATTAATAAAATGTCATTCCCTTAAAAAGAATGCTGCTGATGGTCAAGGCTATTTCACTATAAACCTTTGTCAAGGTCTTTTAGCAAATGAATTTATTCCCAGTTTTGAAATGGTCTGCCATATTTTTAAAAATAAATTTACAAATTTTCCTTCTATTCAAGGTGAAAAACATGTGATACAAAATCAAAGTGAACTTTCTGGAGAGATGATAAAGGTGACAAACAAGATTAAACACACAAATTGGGGATAATTTCAAGTAGATACTAAAATTCATCAATTCAATTAAAATGGAATTTGTGGATACTAAATGCTCAGAAAATAAAAAAAAATACTGTAAGACATCACATGGGAACTAAAAACTTCTAGATAAAACAAATCCAGATAACAGTAGAACATATCCTAAAGTGTGATAGATACTCTAGAAGTACAGGGAAGAGTTACAGCAGGGGAGATGAAGTGCAGACTATGGGAAATAAATGGAAATTAGATTAAAAAGATGTAAGTTTCCAAATGTGGTGAGCAATATGAGCCAAGAGCCAACAGAAATAACATTTTCTGAGAATTTGGATGACAATGAGGACACCAACACAGGGAGAGTGGGCTTCATGATGCAGAGCCCACCACAGCCATTGGTACGCCGCTTTATAGAGCAGACATGGCAGCAGGTAGTTGTCACTGAATAACGCAGTCAATACTGTGGAGTGTGTTTTTCAGTCCTTAAACACCATCTTCTCAAGTCTGTCTACAAATTGTCACCTTGGCAGGGCTCTGAGCCCTGCCTCTGAGCTGTGCGTGTGTGTGTGTGTGTGTGTGTGTGTGTGTGTGTGTATACATATATAAATACAGAAGCAATGAAGCTCACGCAATGGGAGGGATTCTAAGCAGAGGTCACTATGCCTAGTCTCTGACCAGCACTTTGGGAGATAAAGCTGATAATTAGTAAAGAGCTTCAAACCCACCAAGTGCTCAACTCAACTAACCTATGTCAGAGGCAGTGTCCTGCATGATGGAGTGACAGGGTGGAAATATAGAACTACATAGAACTTTAGAGCCAGCAGGTACCTTAGAGGCCATTAAGTCCAATCCTCTCATTTTACCAATGAGGCAACGAAGGCCCCAAAGAAGGTCAGTAATGTGCTTGAAGCCAACCAGATAGTGAATGACAGAACTGGAACGAATCACTTCTCTTAACTCTCAGTTCAGTGCTCGTTTCATTATATCACACTGTCATCTTTTTTTTTTTTTCAAGAAAAGCTTTGTAAATATTCAAGACATGATCTTTTTTTCCTGTCTTTGAAACCACTATTGGGTGTCTTTGTCTACCTTAAATTTAGGTACTTTTCCTATGATATTCACTTAATTATCACAGTTTTAGGCCTGTGTAGAGCACATATGGCCCTCATTAGATTTTTTATTTGGGACAAGTGATATAATCCTTTTACATGTGTATGGTGTTGCCCCTTTCAGACATTTCTGTGTACCTTTCTCCACTAGATTTCATAAGAATTCTATCCAGTAAGCTGGACAGCCATTGCTGTCTTCATTTGGTTGTTGAAGGAAACGAGGCACAGAGAGATATAGTAACTTCCTTTTAGACACACATTGAGGCAAAGGTGAAGTTGAAACTAAAAACCTATAATTCCTTAAACTAACAGAAGAACCAATGAGGTGTGAGCTGAGAGATTCTGGTTGCATGAAAATTTTCCCATTTTGTCAAGCTTTGTTGTTGTATGTAAAAACTTTTCCCAAGTTTCAAAGACAGGGAGATATCTGAAAGCCACAGAATTCATAGCTGAATTCCCAGATCATGCTGCTCAACTTTATACTATGCCCAAGAAGGAAAGTTCCAAGGCTGATGGAAAAGGACAGGATCCGTCAGTGAGTTGATGTGACTGGGCTGAAAAAGATTCAAAGAGACACAATCTGTCTCTGGAGACAATTAGAAAACAGAGTAGGGGGCCATTTGCTACATCTCTCTCTTTGTTTCAAATGTGGCTGTTTAAATTTGAATTGAATGTGTTTGGGGATTTTCTACAAAGGGAGTCACTTGGAAGGCTGCCGTTTCTTGTTATCAGTCATGTTTTATTATTGAGAGGAGGGACACCCAGAGGAGCTTCAGAGCCAGGCACAGGCAAAAAAAAAAAAAAAAAAAAAAAGTGAGGGATTGGTGCACAACAATACCTCAGTCCTATGGTATCCAAACTCATAGATATTGTCCTCAGGGATAGTTAAAGATTCAGTACAAAAGAAGATGATTCCAAAGTATTTTAAGTGGTATTATCTTAAAGGTGAAATGAGAATATCAATAAAGGTCATTAATCTACTCAATCATTAGGCACTCACCATTGACACTGCATGAGTTAGACATTAGAAGAATCAGAGCTTATGGTACCCCCATAAGTATGCAAGTAAGTTGTACTGAGACATAATTATATCGACTAGCAAGCAAATGTATTACTTAGGTCTATAAATTGATAAACAAGTGGTACAGATCAGTGTTGTGAAATGTAGAGGAGAAGATACTTAAGCCCTTCATTAAGTTAGAAAGAAACAGTCAGTTTCAGCTTGTAAAGGAATGGAGAACCATAGTGCTAGGGGGAAGTAGCAGCCAACAAGAAGGGAAGTAGTGGATTATAGAAGAGGGAAAGACAATTTAAGTTGGTTAGGGGCATCGCTGTTTCCTTACTGTCCTACTTATTGTCTTTCCAAAGCAAAATCTCTACCTGGTCTCCTTTTGCCTTTCCAGTACCTAAGTCAGCTCTGACTAGAATAGTCATTCACTTAAGCTCTCCATGCCTGACATTTCTCATCTGTTATAAAGGGCATAAAGTATACTTCTTGTATATATGCTAAGATTTCTGGAAGCTTAGAAGCAATGATATGTAGTGAAAGTTCTTTGAAATGTACCAAGTGCTATAAAACTGTGAGGCACTAATACTTACTTTCTCTGTGTAACTCTGTAAGAGGTATCCAAGCTGTCTGGTTAGGATTGGCATTCGCAGTTTTAATTCGACTTGACCACTGCAGTGACAGACAGACTTTATCATATCTTTATCAGAGTAAGTGTTTTTTTGCCAAGAGGAACACACATTGGGCAAGGTTTAGCCAAATCTAACGATAGGTGTTAACCCTTGGAATGTGATTTTAATAGCCAATAGGTATTTATAATTAATGTGCAATAACTCAATTATGCACATCTCTTTAAATTTAATAGGCCCTGTTAAGGTAAGATCATTAAGCACCCAATTGAATGTTAAACACATATATTTGGGGTTTAACGACTGTGCAGCAGATGCAAGATGGATTATGGGATTGTTAAAGGGTATTAAGAAAGTTGTTACTGTTGTGGGGGTATTTAATTAATGTTTTAAGCAATCTCAACTTTGAAATCTGCCCAAAATTCTAGGTGAAATCTGCTTGGGGAGCAGGAGCATAATTGGCAGCGTTACTGGTTAAACCGAACCACGCTGAAGGAGAACACAACGAAACAGCCCTCTAATTAGTGTGAGAAATGACAACAACACAACAAAAACCACCAAGTGTCTCCAATGACAGGTGCAGCAAATAACAAGGCTGATGAAAGATTTTGCAATTAAAGATTCTGCTATGAAGATTAATGGAGTATTATCTTAAATTAATGTAAGGCGGGTGATCAGAGATGAGTTTCTGCCTTACAAGCAGCCCGCCTTTTCTACTTTTCTTCCCTTAATTTGTTTCTAGGAGTCAAGTCCTCTTTACCATCCCCCAATATTCAAATGACTTGATTTTATAGTTTCTCTATTCTTCTTTTTCTGAATGTACGTGGTCTACTTTTTGTTCTTTTGGTCTCTTTCTCTGTCTCTCTCTCTTTTTCTTGATAAAAATAAAATGGTTTCAACTTAGTGTCAGTGTTCTGTCTCCTATACCCAACATCTCACTAGGTATTTTTTTACTTTCCATCAAAGGAGTTGTTTAAATTACAAATTGCTGTTCTATTGCACAGTAGGGTGATGCTGGTTAACAGTAAGGTATAGAATATTACAAAATAGCTAGGAGAGAGGCTTTTGAACATTTTTACCACAAAGAAATGATAAATGCATGAGGTGTTGGATACACTAAACACCTGGACTTGATCATCATTATAAGACATATATATATGTATTGAAACATTAAATTGTATCCCATAATATGACCAATTTCAATGTGGCAATAAAAATATATAAAATCACATTATAGAAAGATGAAATAAACACACACAAATTACAGATTAGTCTACTCAAAGCTCAAGGATTACACAAATATTCTAATAATAAAGAGGGAGATTAAACAAGGAAGGCACCTTGTTTAAATCTTTAAAATTATTAGAATATTTATTTTTGTTGTCATGACCTCACCATTCATTCTTTCAATAAATATTGATTGAGTGTCGACTATGTACCAAGCATATTCTAGGCCTCAGAGGTACAAGCAGTAAACAAACAGGTACATTCTCTGTATTTAAAAGTTTACTTTCTAGTTGAAGGAACAGAAAATAAATACAAAGCAAGAGCATGGCATATGGTGATTGATTCAATAGGATAAAATGCAGCAGACAAGCAAGAAAGGGAATGCCAGGGGTAGGAGTTGTTATTTTGGGTGATTTCACTAATAGTGGCATGTAAACAGATACGTGAAAGAGGTGAAGCGAGGAACAATAAGGAGGTCTGTTTATCTGGAACTGAGTGAGAGAGGTAGGAGATAAAATCAGAGGGGTGGGCAAGGGGTAAATTTATATAAGTGCTTATTGGGAATCTTAGGACTTTGGCTTTTACTGTAGGTGATATGGAAAGCCACTAGAGAGTTTGACCACAGGAAAGACATAAGCAAATTAAGTTTTAAAATAATCATACTAGCTCCTATGAAGTTGGCCACTGTGGCCTGGAGAGGAAGATGGAATAGATAATAAAAGAGAGAATTAATAGTGGTTTGACTTGGATGGTTGTAGTCTAAGGGATGAGAAGTAGTCAGATTCTAGATGTACTCTAGAGATATCTAGAGCCAATAGCATTTGATGACAAATTGGATTACTTTAAGCTTTTGGGACTGAACAATTAGAAGACTGAAATTACCATTTACTGAGGATGAAAGTTTAGTGGGAAAAATCAAGAGTTTCTTTGAGGGCATATTAAGTGAAACTGTAAAGTGGGTATCGGATATAGAACTCTGGATTTCAGAGGGAATTTCCAGGATGAAAATATAAATTTGACAGTTATTTATATAGGATAATATTGGAAGCCATAAAACTGAATGAAATCGCGTTGGGAGCAAATATAGATAGAAAAGAAGGGGAGGTCTGAGAACTGAGACCTGTGGTATTCCAACATCTATGGGTTGAAGAGTAAGGAGAACACAGCCAAGAAGATAGAGAAAAAGCAGCCAGGCAGAGAGGAAAGACCAAGAAGAGCGTGAAGAAGTGTTTCAAGTTGGAGGAAATGATCAGTTATGTCAAATGCTGCTGGTAGGATGAGAACTGAGAAATGTGTATTGGTTCAGCAACATCATTGGTGACCTTGTCAGGAGCTATTTCAGTGAAGTCCTGGGTTAAAAGACTGATTGGCATGCATTAAATCAAGACCAGAAAAGAAGAACTGGAGCTAGTGAGAATATAAATCTCTTTGGAGGGATGTTGCTGTAAAAATAAAGTGAATAAATGGAGTTGTAGCCGGAGAGGGATGTGAGATCAAGAGAAAAATATCTTTTTACTTATTTATTTTTAATCTGCCCACAACCTCCTAGAAAAATATCTTTTCAAATGTAAAAGACGTTATAATATATTCCTATGCTGTTAGGAATGATCCAGATTAGAGGAAAACTTTATGATGCAGGACCAAGGACGGGCATTGCTAGAGTATAGTCCTTAAGTAGGCAAGGGAGGAAGGGACCTGCTGCACAGATCATGGGATTGAGTTCAAATGTGACCATAATCAATTCATTCATGTAACAGGAGGAAAGACAGCATATATGGGTATAGGAAGGTAGGCTGGTAGATGTAATGGTGGAAGACTGTGCATGCTCTCTTCTAGTTGCTTTTCCTTTATATGTAGATACTTAAATAGGAAGAAAGGCTATCAGCTAATAATAAGAATAAAGAATAAGGTGTTGGAGGTTTGAAAGCAAAGTAGAAGGCAAAAAACAGTTATGAGCAGAGGGAAACACTAGGATTGCAGAGTGACTATAATAGACCATTTAAAGTCACTGGCCACAAATTTTATTTTATTTTATTTTTATTTCCATAGGTTTTTGGGGAACAGATCGTGTTTGGTTACATGAATAAGTTCTTTAGTGGTGATTTCTGAGATTCTGGTGCAACCATCACCCAAACAGTGTTCACTGTACTCAATGTGTACTCCTTTATCCTGCACCCCCCTCCCACCCTTCCCCCCACAAGTCCCCAAAGTTCATTGCATCATTCTTATGCCTTTGAGTCCTCATAGCTCAGCTCCCACTTATGAGTGAGAACATACAATGTTTAGTTTTCCATCCCTGAGTTACTTCACTTAAAATAATGATCTCCGGTTCTATCCAGGTTGCTGCAGATGCCATTATTTCATTCCTTTTTATACCTGAGTAGTATTCCATTTTATTTATCTACTCATTGATTGATGGGCGTTTGGGTTGGTTCCATCTTTTTGCAATTGCAAATTGTGCTGCTATTAACATGTGTGTGCAAGTATCTTTTGTATAACGACTTCTTTTCCTCTGGGTGGATACCCAAGAGTGGGATTGCTGGATCAAATGGTAGACCTACTTTTAGTTCGTTAAGGCATCTCCACACTATTTTCCATAGTGGTTGTACTGGTTTACATTCCCAGCAACAGTGTAAAAGTATTCCCTTTTCACCACATCCATGCCAATATCTTTTTATTTTTTTAAATTTTTTGATTGTGGCCATTTTTGCAGGAGTTAGGTGGTATTGCATTGCGGTTTTGATTTGCATTTCCCTGAAAATTAGTGATGTTGAGCATTTTTTTATATCTTTGTTGGCCATCTGTATATCTTCTTTTGAGAATTGCCTATTCATGTCCTTAGCCCACTTTTTGATGGGGTTGTTTGTTTTTTTATTGCTGATTTGTTTGAGTTCCTTGTAGATTCTGAATATTAGTCCTTTGTTGAATGTATAGATTGCAAAGATTTTCTCCCACTCTGTGCATTGTCTGTTTACCCTGCTGATTATTTCTTTTTCTATAAAGAAGCTTTTTAGTTTAATCAAGTCCCATCTATTTGTCTTTGTTTTTGTTGTGTTTTCTTTTGGGTTCTTGGTCATGAAGTTTTTGCCCAAGCTGATGTTTAGAAGGGTTTTCTCAATGTTATCTTCTAAAATTTTTATAGTTTCAGGTCTTTGATTTAAGTCTTTGATCCATCTTGAGATGATTTTTGCATGGGGTGAGAGACGAGAATCCAGTTTCATGCTTCTAAATGTGGCTTGTCAATTATCCCAGCACCATTTGTTTAATGGGGTGTCCTTATGCCACTTTATGTTATTGTTTGCTTTGCTGAAGATCAGTTGGCTGTAAGTATTTGGCGTTATTTCTAAGTTCTCTATTCTTGTCCTTGATCTATATGCCTGTTTTTTATACCAGTACCACGCTGTTTTGGTGACCATGACCTAATAGTATAGTTTGAAGTTGTGTAATGTAATGCCTCTAGATTTGTTCTTTTTGCTTAGTTACTGCTTTGGCTATGTGGGCTCTTTTTTGGTTCCATATAAATTTTAGGATTGCTTTTTCTAAAGTTCTGAGAAGAGTGATGGTGGTATTTTGAAGGGAATTGTATTGAATTTATAGATTGCTTTTGGCAGTATGGTCATTTTCACAGTATTGATTGTACTCATCCATGAGCATGAGATACGTTTCCATTTGTTTTTGTCATCTATTATGTCTTTCAGCAATGGTTTGTAATTTTCCTTGTAGAGGTCTTTCATCTCCTTGGTTAAGTATATTCCTACATATTTTATTTTGTTTGCCGCTATTGTAAAAGGGGTTGAGTTCTTGATTTGATTCTCAGCTTGATCACTGTCTGTATATAGCAGGGCTACTGATTTGTGTACAGTAATTTTGTATCCTGAAACTTTGCTGAATTCATTGATCAGTTCTAGGAGATTTTTAGAGGAGTTTCTAGGGTTTTCTAGGTATACAGTCATGTCATCAGCAAATAGCAACAGTTTAACTTCCTCTTTACTGATTTGGAGGCCCCTTATTTCTTTCTCTTGTCTGATTGCTCTGGCTAGGACTGCCAGTACTATGTTGAATAGAAGTGGTGAAAGTGGGCATCCTTGTCTTGTTCCAGTTCTCAGGGGGAATGCTTTCAACTTTTCCCTGTTCAGTATAATGTTGGCTGAGGGTTTGTCATAGATGGCTTTTATTACCTTAAGGTATGTCTCTTCTATGGCAATTTTGCTGAGGATTTTAATCATAAAGGGATGATGGATTTTTTCAAATGATATTTCTGTATCTATTGAGATGATCATGTGACTTTTGTTTTAAATTTTGTTTATGGCCGGGCGCGGTGGCTCACGCCTGTAATCCCAACACTTTGGGAGGCTGAGGTGGGCAGATCACAAGGTCAGGGAGTTCAAGACCAGCTTGGCAAATATGGTGAAACATCATCTCTACTAAAAATACAAAAATTATCCGGCCATGGTGGCGGGCACCTGTAGTCCCAGCTACTTGGGAGGCTGAGGCAGGAGAATTGCTTGAATCCGGGAGGTGGAGGTTGCAGTGAGCTGAGATCATGCCATTGCACTCCAGCCTGGGTGACAGAGTGAGACTCTGTCTCAAAAAAAAAATTGTTTATGTTATGCATGACATTTATTGACTTGCATATGTTAAACCATCCTTGCATCCCTGGTATGAAAACTACTTGATCATGGTGGATTATCTTTTTGATATGCTGTTGGAGTTGGTTAGCTAGTAGTTTGTTGAGAATTTTTGCATCTATGTTCGTCAGGAATATTGGTCTGCAGTTTTCTTTTTTTGTTATGTCCTTTCCTGGTTTTGGTATTAGGGTGATACTGGCTTCATAGAAAGATTTAGGGAGGATTGCCTCTTTTTCTATCTTTTGGAATAGTGTCAATAGAATTGGTACCAATTGTTCTTTGAATGTCTGAATTCAGCTGTGACTCTGTCTGGTCCTGGACTTTTTTTTATTGATAACTTTTAAATTATCATTTCAACCTCACTGCTTGTTATTGGTTTGTTCAGAGTTTCTATTTCTTCCTGGTTTAATCTAGGAGGCTGCATATTTCCAGGAATGTATTCATCTCCTCTAGGTTTTCTAGTTTATGCACATAAACGTGTTCATAGTAGTTTTGAATGATCTTTTTTATGTCTGTGGTATTGGTTGAAATATCTCCTGTTTCATTTCTAATTGAACTTATTTGAATCTTCTCTCTTCTTGGTTAATCTTGCTAATGGTCTATCAATTTTATTTATCTTTCCAAAGAACCAGGTTCATGTTTCATTTAACTTTTGTATTTTTGTTTGTTTCAATTTCATTTAGTTCTGCTCTGATCTTGGTTATATCTTTTCCTCCACTGGGTTTGGGTTTGGTTTGTTCTTGTTTCTCTAGATCCTTGAAGTGTGACCTTAGATTGTCTATTTGTGCTCTTTCAGACTTTTTGATATGGGCTTTTAAGGCTATGAACTTTCCTTTTAGCACCACCTTTGCTGTATACAAGAGATTTTGATATGTTGTGTCACTATTATTCAGTTTAAAGAATTTTTAAATTTCCATATTGATTTTATTGTTGACTCAATCATTCAGCAGCAGGTTATTTAATTTCCATGTATTTGCATTGTTTTCAAGGTTCCCTTTGGAGTTGATTTCCAATTTTATTTCACTGTGGTTTGAGAGAGTACCTGATATAATTTCAATTTTCTTAAATTTTTGAGACTTGTTTTGCAGCCTATTATGTGGTCTATCTTGGAGAAATTTCCATGTGCTGATGAATAGAATGTATATTCTGCAGTTGTTGTGTAGAATGTTATGTAAATATCTGTTAAGTCCATTTGTTCTAGGGTATTGTTTAAGTCAATTGTTTCTTAGTTGACTTTCTGTCTTGATGACCTGTCTAGTGCTGTCAGTGGAGTATTGAAATCCTCCACTATTATTGTGCTACTGTCTGTCTCATTTCTTAGGTCCAGTAGTAATGGTTTTATAAATTTGGGAGATCCAGTGTTAAGTGCATATATATTTAGAATTGTGATATTTTCCTGTTGGACTAGTGCTTTTGTCATTGTATAATGTCCCTCTTTGTCTTTTTTAACTGCTGTTGCTTTAAGGTTTGTTTGTCTGATACAAGAATAGCTACTCCTGCTCGCTTTTGATGTCCATTTTCATGGAATATCCTTTTCAACCCCTTTACCTTAGGTTTATATGAGTCTTTACATGTCAGGTGAGTCTCTTGAGGACAGCAGATACCTGGTTGGTAAATTCTTATCCATTCTGCCATTCTGTATCCTTTAAGTGGAGCATTTAGGCCATTTACATTCAATGTTAGTATTGAGATGTGAGGTACTATTATATTCATCCTGCTATTTGTTGCCTGAATACCTTGTTATTTTCTTTTCAATGTGCTATTGTTTTATAGGTCCTGTGAGATTTATGCTTTAAGGAGATTCTATTTTTTTTGTTTGAGGATTTGTTTCAAGACTTAGAGCTCTTTTTAGCAGTTCTTGTAGTGCTGGCTTGGTAGTGGCGAATTCTCTCAGCATTTGTTTGTCTGAAAAAGTCAGTATCTTTCCTTCATTTATGAAGCTTAGTTTCACCGGATACAAAATTCTTGGCTGATAATTGTTTTGTTTAAGGAGGCTAAAGATAGGACCCCAATTTCTTCTAGCTTGTAGAGTTTCTGCTGAGAAATCTGCTGTTAATTTGATTTGTTTTCCTTTATAGGCTACCCAATGCTTTTGCCTCACTGATCTTAAGATTCTTTCCTTTGTCTTGATTTTAGATAATCTGATGAATATATGCCTAGGCAATGATCTTTTTGTGATGAATTTCCCAGATGTTCTTTGAGCTTCTTGTATTTGGATGGCTAGATCTCTAGTAAGGCTGCAGAAGTTTTCCTCAATTATTCCCTCAAATGTATTTTCCAAACTTTTTGATTTCTCTTCTTCCTCAGGAACAACAATTATTTTTAGGCTTGGTCATTTAACACAATCCTAAACTTCCTGGTGGCTGTGTTCGTGTTTTTTATTCTTTTTTCTCTGTCTTTGTTGGATTGGGTTAATTCTAAAGCCTCGTCTTCAAGCTCTGAAGTTCTTTCTTTACCTGTGCAATTCTATCGCTGAGATTTCCAGTGCATTTTGCAATTCTCTGTGTCCTTCATTTCCAGAAGTTGTGATTGTTTTTTATTTATGCCATCTATTTCACTGGAGTTTTTTCCACTCATATCCTGTATTTTTTTTTTTTATTTCATTAAGTTGAACTTCACCTTTCTCTGCTGCCTCCTCAATTGGCTTAGTAGTTGACCTTCTGAATTCTTTTTCTGGCAATTCAGAGATTTCATCTTGGTTTGGATCCATTGCTGGTGAGCTACTGTGATCTTTTGGGAGTGTTAAAAAACCTTTTTTTTGTCATATTGCCAGAAATTTTTTTTTTTTCCTCTCATTTGGGTAGATTATCTTAGAGGGAAGATCTTGGACTCAAGGGCTGCTGTTCAGATTCTTTTGTCCCACAGGTGCTCCCTTGAAGTGGTGCTCTCCCCTTTCCCCTAGGGATGGGGCTTCCTGAGAGCTGAACAGCAGTGATTGCGATTTCTCTTCTGAATCTAGCCACCCAGTGGAGCTACCAGGCTCTGGGCTGGTACTGGGGAGTGTCTGCAAAGACTTCCATGATATGTTCTCTCTTCAATTCTGTCAACCACGGATATCAGCATCTGCTCTGGTGGAAGTAGCAGGGGAATGAAGTGGACTCTGTGAGGGTCCTTGGTTGTATTTTTGTTAAGTGCACTGGTTTTATGTTGGTTAGCTTCCAGCCAGGAGGTGGCACTTCCAAGAGCATATCAGCTGTGGTAGTATAGGGAGCACTGGGTGGTGGGCAGGGTCATAGAGCTCCTAAGAGATTACATCCTTTGTCTTCAGCTACCAGGGCTGGTAGAGAAAGACCATCAGGTAGGGGCAGGGTTAGGCGTGTCTGAGCTTAGACTCTCCTTGGGCAGGCCTTGCTGCAGCTGTTGTGAGGGATGGGGTATGGTTCCCAGGCCAATGGAGTTATGTTCCCAGAGGGATTATGGCTGCCTCTGCTGCATTATACAGGTCACCAGGGACATGGGGGAAAACTGGCAGCCATAGGCTTCACCCAGCTCCCATGCAGCTCACAGCTTGAAAGCCTGGTCTCACTCCCACCATGCCCCAACAACAGCACCGAATTTGTTTCCAGGCAGCCAGTGGGCAGGGCTGAGAAATTGCCTCAGGTTACAAGCCTCCCAGCTGAGAAAGCAAGCTGACTCAGAGTTCCTCAGCTGCCCCATGGAGCCTACTGAAGCAATCCATCTCCTTCAAAGGGTCTGTGGATTCGCTCAGATTTCCTGGTATATGCCTGTGGTAGTTCTTGGAGCAAAAGTTCCAATGTGGGTCTCCACATGCTGCTCTGTCTGTCTGAGTGGGAGCTGCAAGTTAGTCCTGCCTCCTATCTGCCATTTTTCCTCTACCTCCCATCACAAATTTTAAATTGAGACCAAAGTGCATTTCTCTGAGTATTTTTTCTGGGTAAATGTGGGTGCAGAGTAGATAGAGAGTTGCATTTAACTAGGTTCAGAATTTTTGCAGAGTGAGCATAATAAAAAAGAGAGATAATGGAGATGAGGGTATATGCAATGAAATGATTAAAAAATAATGGGTGATATAATTTAAGCTGGGTATGGTAGGGTGACAAGAGAATATAAAGGGAGTAAAGGAAGAGGGGAATACAGTCCGTTTTATGAACTGCTCTGGTCATTAAGTCTATTTTTCCCTCTTTAGTTGCTGTTGTAGCCCTTTTATTGCCCAGATACCACAATGGCAACATTGGCTCCTACTGAACAATTGTGATCAGGGCCATTAGAATATCTTCAAAAAGAAATGTGAGCCACCCAGGACCCAGCAGTCATGGTAATGAAATAGCATACTGCCTTGAAGTCAAATGCCATTGCAATATGGTTGGCATCCAACCCTACTTCTGTCCAGGGTTGCACCTAACCCTACTTGTTTCCAATTTGGTGTGATTTGGAGAGAGAGAGAGCGAGAAAGAAAAATATCTACCTATCTATATATATACACACATGTGTATGTATATATTCATTCCTCATGAGAGAACAATCACTACAAACTATGTATTGAGAGTAATTCTGTGAATAGGCATATGTAACTTATGTTTCACCTCTGTGAGTGTAAGAGTGTATATCATTGTGAACTTGCATGTATCAAATGTCTAGCTCTTCTCATAGGGCAGGACAGTTTTGTGATTTGTGCTTTCTTTCTGCCTTTTCCAAGATACCCACAGCTGGCCACCAGAAGAGAGGTCAAAGTCCCTGTTTGCCCTTTAGCCTGAGTCCAACTGTCTCCACCAACCTGTCATATTCATTCATCTTCAGACCTTCCCATACTGTACTGCATTCACCCCCATCCAGATTGCTAAAATGGCAGTATAGCATGGCCATAGAGTCCCATTACTTTACCAGCAACACAGGGAACATTGTTTTTCCTGATCAAATGAGATTCAGTTACATGTCAGGGAAAATCAGCAGCAGCTTGTGTCATTTAATAAAACCTAAAGTTACAAGTGTCCCGAATAGTTCCCTTAGAAGCTATTTTAAGTGGACAGCCCTTCCCCAGAAAGCCCCGTGAGTAAAGAATAACAGAAGTTAATTTTAGCAAGCACTTTTTAACCTACATTTGGGGACAAAAATGCCAGGAAACCTATTATATAATTGAAGTAAAAAGAAACCCTCTGGGTGTGACAAAAAGTTGTCTGTCTCAAGTTACTGCAAATGGAAAAATGATATACCGAGGAGCTTGGTATTTGAGAAGTCCAATAGCGAGAAACTTTATTTGCTGAGATGGCAAATGAGGGCACCTGGATGTTAAAGAACACTTGACACTTTGGGCTGCAAGGCTGCTGGAATGTTCCCATGGGGCATTCGTGTTCCCAAGTGGAATGGAGCCTCCCATTGGAAACAATAATTCCACACCAAAATATGAAGATCAGAAACCATATTTGTTCATCTGGCAGAACTCCTAAGAATCCCGGATGTGCTTTAAACCTAAGCTCTTTACAAATTAGAGTTTCCAGAATAAGGTAGTCAAAGTATTACTGTGCCTTCCTTACCTCATTCAGTATTCAGGACTATTCAAGCTGATTATCTTCCTAGATATCTGATCTGCCACTCTCCTGCATTTCTACCCTATGTGACCTGTCCATTGTTCTGGGCCCCTGCCTCTTCTCAGCTTCAAGTGGCTTCTTCAGCATGGCTGCAGAGTGCCAGTTTGTCCACTCACCAGTTGGATAGCCTTAGCCAGGTCACAGGATCTCTCTAAAACTGTTTCTTACCTGCAAAGTGAGTGATTTGAAAATATCTACTTCCCTTCCTTGTTGAGTAAAGTAAAGGAGAAAAAGGTAAAGACTTTTAACAAATTATAATCGTTTAAAAATATAAATTAATTCTTCGTGAATATGACCTTCTGACTTCCTTGAAAATAAAACTGGCACCAGGTTTTGACCTTGGTCTACTTTCTGCTTGAATTTAGTAACCAGTTTCTTTCCTGATGGAAGGAAATTTCCCTAGCAGATGTTGGTGCTCTTACCCCACTCTCTAGAGTTTTATTAGGCACAGCTTCCATTCCTCTGCTGTCTTAGCTTCCATGATTAGTTCACCTACAGTTCCCTGAAATGCTCTGTAAAGGGCACTAACCTTGTGTGTCCTTCTAAAGATTGCACAGTACCAGCAACCACTGTTATGTAGAAAAGGCATGATTAAAAAGTCATACAAAGATGTTCAGCAGTTTATCTTATGATCTTTTTTTCATGTTATTTCATTGGTGATCCACTATAACTTTTGACAGAGGAAAAATGATTCCAGGTCTTCGGATTGAAAAACCCCAAGACTTGTAGAAATTAAAGGTGTTGTTTATGGGCTTTCTTCTCATTACATTGTTGCTTATGTCAGAAAATCCAGGGTTTAGCCACCAGGTTTTAGTAGATCTCAGATGGCACACACAAGCTGGGTCATTGAAGACAGCTTAATAGATTATTTACAAAACACTGGGCAGGGCTCAGGAAGTCAACATGGGATGGTATAGTACCTCTGGGCTACTAACAAAGTGGATTTGCTACCACTTCAGACATGAAGGGCAAAAGAGAAAGTTATTACAGGAATCTAGAAAAAGGGTTATATGGAAAGATGTCAACTCAATATAATCCAGCAGGAAAATTTACTCCAGGGAGTTAATTCTCCAGTTTCATTCTGTTATGCTGCCTCTGTCCTTGATTTCTTCCTATCATCTTCATTGCCAGAATGCAACTGGAAGCCAGAAGCCAAATACGCAGAAGAGTAGAGATAAATACAGAGTGGATCTATAGGGACAAATAAGATATAAATAGGAAAAAAATGATTTTATTTGCTATGGAACCCAGATTCATTCTCTCTCTCTCCCTCCCCCTCCCCCTCCTCCTCCCCCTCCCCCTCCCCTCCTCCCTCCTTCTCCCCCCTCCTCCCCCCTCCTCTTCCCCCTCCCCCTCCTCTTCCCCCTCCCCCTTCCTCCTCCCCCTCCCCTCCTCCTCACCTTCCCTCCTCCTCCTCCCCCTCCATCCTCTTCCCCCTCCCCCCTCCTCCCCTTTCCCCTCCTTCTCCTCCCACCCCTCCTCTTTTCTACCCACCTCCTCCTCCTCTTCTACTTCTCCTCCTCCTTTCCCCCCTCCTGTTCTTCTCCTCCTCCTCTTCTCCTTTTCCCTCCTTCTCCTTCTCCTTCCTCTTCCTCTCCTTCTTCTTGTCCTTCTTCTTCTCCTCCTCCTCTTCCTTCTTCTTCTTCTTCCTCTTCCTCTTCCTCCTCTTCCTCCTCTTCTCCTTCTCCTCCTCCTCCTTATTCTTCCTCTTCTCCTTCTTCATCTCTTTCTTCTTCTTCTTCCCCTCCTCCTCCTTCTTCTCCTCCTTATTTTCATCTTGTTATTCTGCATCTTACTCTTTTTCTCTGTCCCAATTTTTTATTCTAGAATAGTTTTACATTTACAAAAAAAATGCAGAGAGTACAGAGAGTTTCCATATACCATACATCCAGGTTCCCCGCTATTATTAGCATTTTACTTTAGTATGGTGCATTTGTAACAATGAATGAGCCAGTATTGGAACATTATTATTAACTAAAGTTCATACTTTATCTAAAGTGTCTTAGTTTTTATCTAATGTCCTTTTTCTGGTTCACTGTCCCATCCAGGCTATAGCATTACATTTAGTAAAGTCTCCTTAGGCTCCTCTTGGCCATAATCGTTTCTCAAACTTTGCTTATTTTTGATAGCCTTGACAGTTTAGAGGAGTACTGATCAGGTATATTGTAGAATATTCTTTCATTGACATTTTTCTGATAGTTCTCTCATGATTAGATTCTCTCATGATTATGGGTTTTTGAGAAGAGAATCACAGCAATAAAATGCCATTCATCCCATCATATCGAGGGTACATAATATCAATAGGACTTATCACTGTTTGTCTGCCTTTGTTATTTATGGTTATCACTGATGATGTTGATCACCGAAATGGAATAGTTTGTGAGGTTTCTCCACTGTGACGTGACTCTCATTTTTCTCTTTCCATACTGTACCCTTTGTAAGGAAATCACTATGTGCAGCACAAACCTAGGAAACAGAGAGTTATGCTTCACCTCTTTAAAGGTGGAGTAGCTATATAAATTATTTGGAATTCTTTCTCATGGGAAATTTGTCTATTTTCCCTTATTTATTTATTTGTCCAATAATTTCTTTATATTCAATAAAAGCCCTTGTTTCTTTCATCAGAGGATAGTATTAGAAACCAAGATCTGGGCTCCAGGTGTACTTGTTGATACTGTGGTGTTGTTTCTAGGCTATTTTAGCAAACAGTCAAGGAAATATCAATGTGCACACTAACCAATATATATACACATACTATAAATGTTTCTCTAAGTAACTATCTGTACCTACATTAAGACAAGCCTGAATTCATACTGATTCCTCTAACTCTAATTTGTTACTACATGGATCATTCTAGCCTTCTCCTATTGCTTATCTGTAACCCCCCAGTCTAACAATGAGAAATCTGTCAGTCACCATACACCATCTATTTACTTAATTGTTTAATTCTAGTACACACGTATAGTGGTTTCAGAATTTTATTCTTTACCTCCATGGGGAGCTTATAAACTACAGTACAGTGCTTTTGTAAAATTCCTTTCCTTTAGTCTTATAGAAGCCTCATTTTCAAAATTACCTAGGTCAACACCTTTTTCTTCCACTGTATTTTGTGAGGTTGTTTCATACATTTGCAATACAGTCAAATTGCCACATTCAGCATCCCATTTTGGGATCCCCTAACTTTGTAAGAAAATTATTGCATACCTTAAAGTTCACTGTTCATGCTATGAAATTGTATGAGTTTTGAAAAATGCTTAGTGTCATGTATCTATTACTGCAGCATCATACAGAGCAGTTTCACTGTTCTAAGTATCCCCTGTGCTTCACATATTCAACCTCTCTATCTTCAACTCTTCGAAAATACTGATCTGTTTATCATGTCCATAGTTTTATGTTTTTCAGAATATCATGTATGTAATCAGAAATTTATTCATTTATTCTAGGTTTTCTAGTTTGTGAGTGTATAGTTGTTGATAATAGTCTCCAATGATCTTTTGTATTTCTGTGACATCAGTTGTAATCTCTTCGTTTCCATTTATAATTTTGGATATTCTCTCTTCTTTTCCTGGTTAGTTTAGCTAGTGGTTCATAAATTTTGTTAATCTTTTTTTTTTGTTTGTTTATTTTTGAGACAGAGTCTCGCTCTGTTGCGCAGGCTGGAGTGCAGTGTCATGATCTCGGCTCACTGCAACCTCCACCTCTCAGGTTCAAGCAATTCTGCCTCAGTCTCCCGAGTAGCTGGGATTACAGGTGCATGCTGCCATGCCTGGCTAATGTTTTGTATTTTGGTAGAGACGGGGTTTCACCATGTTGCCCAGGCTGGTCTCTAACTCCTGAGCTCAGGCAATTTGCCTGTCTGGCCTCCCGAAGTGCTAGGATTACAGGCTTGAGCCACCGCACCCAGTGCAATTTTGTTTATCTTTTCAAAAACAAGCTTTTCATTTCATTTTGTTTTTTTTGTCTCTCATATTTTTCTGTGATTGTTGATACTTCTTTTCTTCTGCTAACTTTGTGTGAGGTTTATTCTTGTTTTCCTAGTTCCTGGAGGTGCAGCATTAGGTCGTTTATTTCTGGGTCTTTCTACTTTTTTGATGTAGACATTTAATGCTACAAAATTCCTTCTTAACACTGCTTTTGCTGTACCCTAGAGGTTTCTTTCCACATTGCATTTCCCTTTTCACTCATTTCAAAAAAATTTTTTTTTTTGAGATGGAGTTTCACTCTTGTTGCCCAGGCTGGAGTGCAATGGCGTGATCTAGGCTCACCGCAACCTCCGCCTCCCAGGTTCAAGTGATTCTCCTGCCTCAGCCTCCCTAGTAGCTGGGATTACAGGCATGTACTACCATGCCCAGCTAATTTTGTATTTTTAGTAGAGACAAGGTTTCTCCATGTTGATCAGGCTGGTCTCAAACTCCCGACCTCAGGTGATCTGCCTGCCTCCGCCTCCCAAAGTGCTGGGATTACAGGCATGAGCCACCGTGCCTGACTCAAAAAATTTTTAAATTTGCATCTTAATTTCTTCATTGACCCAAAGATGATTCAGAAGCATGTTGTTTAATTCCCATGTATTAATATAGTTTCTGAAGTTCCTCTTGATATTAATTTATTGTTTTATTCTGTAGTTATCTGGGCAGATATTTGATATGATTTCAACTGTTTAAAATTTATTGACTTGTTTTGTGCCTTAACATATGATCTATCTTGGAGAATGTCCCATATGCTGATGAGAAGAATGTATTATACAGTTTTGGGGTAGAAAGTTCTAAAAATGTCTGTTGGGCCCATTGGGTCTAAAGTTCAACTTATGTTAAGTGTTCCTTTATTGATTTTCTGTCTTGCTGATCTGTGTAGTGCTTTTAGTGGGGTGCTAAAAATCTTGAATATTATTATATTGTTGTCTGTCTCTTTCTTTAGGTTTATTAATATTTGTTTTATTAATTTAGTTGCTCCATTATTGGGTGTATATACCTTTACCATTATATACTTTTCTACTTTGTCTTTTTTTGTTGTTTTGCTTTGTTTTGTTATTGATTTATCTGATATAACTACTCCTGCTTGACTTTTGTTTCTGTTTGTGTGGAATATCTTTTTCCAGCCCTTTATTTCCAGTTAAATGTATCTTTACTGGTAAGATGAATCTCTTGTTAACATATAGTTGAATCATGGTTTTTAAATTCATCCCACAAATCTAAGTCTTTCATATGGAGCATTTAATTTATTTATATTCCAGATTAATATTGATAGGTGAGATTTCTGTCATATCGTTAATTGTTACCTAGTTGTTTTTCAATTCTTTGTTTCTTTCTTTTTCTCAAACTGTCTTTGTGGTTTGGTGGAATTCTGTCATGTTGCCACTTGATTCCCTTATTTTCTTCCATTGTGTGATTGTTTTATAAGACCTGTGAGTTTTATACTTTCATGTGTTTTTACAATGGCAAATATTGACTTTTCATTTCCATACTTAGGACTGTTTGGAACATTTTTGTACAGCCTGTCTAGTGGTGACAACTCCCTTAGTGTTTGCTTATCTGGGAAATACTTTCTTTCCTCTTCATCTGTTAATCTTAATGTAGCTGGATATAAAATTTTGACTGGAGGTTGTTTTACTTTTAGCACTTTGAAAATGCTATCTCATTTAATTTTAACTCATAAGTTTTCTGCTGAGAAGTCTGCTGTTAGTCTGATGGAGTTTCCTTTATAGATGATGAGATGCCTTTGTCATGCCAATTTTAAAATTCTCTTCATGTTGACTTTAGGTAGTCTGATTACACTATGTTGTGGTGAATTTCTTTTTGCAATGAATTTTTCTGGAGATCCTTGGGCCATATCTGGATGTCTAAGTCTCTTGTTAGACTTGGGAAATTTTTATCATTAAAAAAATAGGCCCTCAATATAATAATATAAATAAATATATAAATATATATATAAATAAATATATATAAAATTCAGGGCTTTTCAATTTTTCTTCCCTCTTGGAAATGTTGGTAATTTGTAAGTCTCATGGATATATGTATTCCCATTTGTCTCAAAGGCTTTGCTTATTTTTAACTCTTTTATTTTTAAATTTTTGTCTGACTGCATTATTTCAAAAGACCTGTCTTCAAGTTGTGAGAGTCTTTCTTCTGCCTGGTCTAGTCTATTTTTAAATGTTTCTAATGCATTTTATAATTCCTTCAATAAATTTTTCAATTCCAGAATTTCTGTTTGGTTTTTCTTAAGATATTTATATCTTTGATAAATTTCCCATTTATATCCTGAATTGATTTTCTAATTTCTTTGTATTAATTTTCATATGTCTTTTGCATCTCATTGAGCTTTAAAATCAGTATTTTAAATTCTTTATCTGGCATTCCAAGAATTTTTTTTTTCTTTTTGGTTAGAATCTATGGCTGAGAATTATTGTGATCCTGTGAGGGTGTCATAATACCTTGCTTTTTCATGCTTCCTGTATATTTATTCATTTCAGCACATCTGCAGTAGCAATAGCTTCTTATTTTTGAATTTACTTTTGTTGGGGGAGACATTTTTCTTGATGCCATGACTATGTTGTTGTTGGGTAGTATGATTTGACTTTGCTTCTGGGTGCATGCAGTGGTAAATACTCTGTGTAATTTCCATGGCTATAAATAGGCTTACTGTGATGGCTTTCTCAAATGAAAGTTGTAGTAGCAGTGAGCAGGCTTATGGCTGTCTGAGCAGCTGCTGTAGTGTAAGCAGTGAGGTTAGCAGTGGTTGTGAGATTTTCTCATTCCTGAGCACCATGCTGTTGTGTCAGCAGTTGTAATGGACTGTGTGGGCATACTTCCAGTAGGTGATGCTTGCAAGTAAGAACCGGCCGCAGTGGTAGCAGTAGGGTTTGTACCCAACCCCTATTAGCCAAAAAAAAAAAAAAAAAAAAAAAAAAGTACTTGGTTGTCTCAGGTGGTGAGTTGGGCCATGGATCACCCAGGACCCTGGGTCCCATCCTCTGTTTGGAGGTGGTACAAAGCTAGACAGAACTGGACCAGAGAAGCCTGCACTCAGGTCTCTCAATGGCAGGTACAAGCACTAGCCCTGACAGGTGCAGTGAGGCACTCCTCAGGTCTGTGGCAAAATGCCTAGGTGAAAGGCAACTGCTGCTGCACCAGGGTCTCAGCAAGGAGTGGTCCTAGTACCACAGCCTTTGCCAGTGGGAGTGAAATCTACTTTCCTCTCATGCCCCAGACCTAATGGGGCTCCCTCCTCTATTTCGGCTGTGGCAGGTAGTAAGGATATTCAGTTAGTTACATCAGTTTCTAGTCTGCAATGCAGTCCCAGGTCTTAGGTGTCGCCACCAGTGTCAATAGCATGACTCCCTGGCCACTCTTTCTGCTCCAGGCCCAGGGATATTGGAGAGCCTAGTTCCAGCACCTGCAGCTGGAGCCCACACTGCCCTCAAATTTCAGTTCTGGCTGTGAAAGCCCCTCCCCTGCTAGACCCTCAGTTCTCCATGCCCAAGCCCAAGTGTCTCTAGTGCCAAAAATTGTCACTGCTACTAGTTCCCAGGACCCTGCACAGCTTGCTAAAACCTAGGATAAAATATAGTATTCTCCTGTAGGTGCTCAGGTCTGGGGGAGTGCATGAAACACTTCCCAGAGTAGTTTCTTCTCACAGTCTCCTGGCTACTTCCCAAGTTATATCCAGGGCTAGGGAGGGTCAAGGTGTGCTCCTATGGCCTGGATTGCACAATTCCCCAGTAGGAAAGTGAACCATAGAGACACACTCACCTGCTCCCATTTTGAGGATTTACACCCTGTTTTCAGCTGGTCCTGGCAACATGGGCTGCCTGTTCTTTTATTCCTCCCTAAATTCTAGTGCTTCCTTTTGCTTTTCTGTTTAACTCTTGTGTTCCTTCTTGGATAAACTTTCAAAAAGTGAAATTATTTCTTTTTTTTAAGCCAATGAGGCATGCTGGAAAGGCCTCTTGTCAGCCATCTTAAAAAAGAAACAAACATCTCTCTTCTTTCCCAATATAGATATTTAAAGCTATGAATTTTCCTCTAACCACTGTTTTTGCCTCATTCTACAAATTTTGATAAGTTGTGTATTTATTTTAATTTCATTCAAAATGTTTTAACTTTCTCTTGAGACTTCTTTGACATATGGGTTATTTATAATTGTGTCATTTTATTTCAAAATACTTTCCAGTTAACTTTTTGATACTGATTTCTGATTTAATTCCTGTTCTAGGAACATGTTTCATGTTAGTTCTATACTTTAAAAGTTGTTAAAGTTTGTTTTATGATCCAAAATGAGGTATATCTTACTAAATACTCCATGTGAGCTTGAGAATATGTATTCTGCTGTTGTTGAAAAAAATTCTATAAATGTCAATTAAATCAAATTAATTGACAGTAATTCAGGTCATCTATATCCTTACTGCTTTTCTGCTTTCTTGATTTATTAATTCCTGACAAAAGTGTTGAAATCTCAAACTATTATGGTGGATTTTTATATTTTTCCTTTCAGTTCTGTCAAATTTTGCCTCATGTATTTTGACACTTTGTAGTAAGTACATGTTTAGAATTATATGTTTTCTTGGATAATCAGCCTCTTTATCATTATGTAATGCACCTCTCGATTGCTGATAATCTTCCTTGTCTGAAGTTAGCTTTGTCTGAAATTAATATAGCTACTTCAGCTTTTTACTTTTTATGTGGATGGATATATATATATATTACTAATTTAAGTGTACAGTTCTGTGGCGGTAAGTACATTTACATTGTTGTGCAACCATCACTACCATTTGTTTCCGAAACTTTTCATTATTTCCCAACTGAAACCTTGTAGCCATTAAATATAAACTTTTCATTCTTCACTCTCCCATGCCTGGTATACCACTATTCTACTTTCTGTCTATGAATTAGACTATTCTAGGTACTTTGTGTAAATAAGTTCGTACAATATTTATCCTTTTGTGACTGAATTGTTTTACTTGGCATAATGTCAAGGTTAATCCATGTTGTAGCATGTGTCTAAATTTTCTTCTTCCTTAAGGCTTAATGATATTCCACAGTATGTGTGTGTGTGTGTGTGTGCACGCGTATATATATATATATATACATTTTGTTTATCCATCCATTCATCAATTGATGGGCACTTGGGTTGCTCCATCTCATTTTTAACCTACCTGAATCTTTATATTTAAAGTCAGTTTCTTACTAACAGCATATAGCAGGTCTTCTTTTTAAATCCACTTTGGCAATCTCTGTCTTCTTATTGGTGTTTTTAAACCATTAACATTTAAAATGATTATTAATATACTTGGATTAATACATACCATGTTTGTAACTGTTTCCTATGCATTGCATTTGTTGTTTCTTTTTTCTGCCTATTGCGGTTTTAACTGAATATTTGATATAATTCTATTTTATCTCCTCTCTAGCATTCAAATCATACATCTTTAAAACATTTGTGGTTGCCCTAGAGTTTACAAAATGTATTTGTAATAATCTAAGTTCACCTTAAAATAACATTAAGCTACTGTATATGTTGTGTGATACCTTGTAACACAGTATTTCCAATTCTGCCTCCCATTCCTTGTGACATTGCTATAACCACCCAGTACATCACTACTATCATTGTTTCAAATACATAGTACTTGATATAAATTTTATTTCAGTTTTAAAAAGTACCTTTACTTCAACTCCTATATCCTATCAGCTTTGTGATATAACATCTCACAAATTTTACATCTTGGTCAGCATAGGTTAGTGGACCATATCCCATTCTAAACTGAAACCATGCAATTCTCCACTAAAAACAAAAATGACTGATAAAATAATTTGTTTGCCAATATTATTTTTTGAGGCAACTGAATTGGTTGACTTTCCACAACTGTCCAGAGTGACCATTTGGAGGTCAATGTGTAAGATCTATTGATTCAATTTCTTCAATACTAATCAGACATTACGTTGACTGAAATAAATTGACCATGTCTGGATAGTTTAGTAGTTATGACAAGCATTTCAAATTGACCATTCAGCAACAAGTCCTTTGCCATGTAGGCAGCTCTCCACTTAGAAATGGGTATGGTTCTGAAAGTTCATTCTAAATTAGTTGTTTAAAACTCAGAATATATAACTTCTAAACTAATACTTTACTGAGGACTCAAAAACATAAACCAAGTTCCCAATCAGGCTGTCACACACACATAAACTTGACAATGTTTTGTGCCTCTAGTATTGGAAAAAAAATACATTTTGAGTTATAAGCTGATAATTGAGAATACATACATTCTTCCATTGATTAAAGTATTGTAGCTGCCATAAAAGACAAACACTAAAATATATAATTACTCATATATTTTACAAATTTATTAATTCTTGACAAAGTCTAAAACAGATATTTCTGACTGGCCTTAATCTAAGCAGTAATAGAATCCCAGGTTCCTTCCTTTATGTAACTCTTTAATTTTAACAGTTGAATTTCAAGATCACTAAGTTAGTGATATGGTTTGGCTCTGTGTCCCCACCCAAATCGCATCTCGAATTGTAATCCCCATAATCCCTACATGTTGAGGGAGGGACCTGGTGAAAGGTGATTGGATCATGGAGGTGTTTCCCTCGTGCTGTTTTCATGATGGTGAGTGAGCTCTCACAAGATCTGATGGTTTTATGAATGTTTGACAGTTTCTTCTTCGAGTAACCTCTCTTGCCATCTCTTTCTCCTGCTGCCTCGTGGAGAAAGTGCCTGCTTTCCCTTCTGCCTTTATTATAAGCTGTCTGAGGCCCCCCAAGCCATGCAGAACTCTGAGTCAATTAAACTCTTTCTTTTACAAATTACCCAGTCTCCGAGAAGTTATTTATAGCAGTGTGAAAATGGACTAATACAATTAGTCCATCTGAGGCTGTGGGAGTGGGGGAAGTATACGTTAATGGGGTCCAGTCTCGGGAAAGAGGACAAAGGGATGCTGAGTGAAAAGGGTGGCACTTAACTCTAGTCCCAGTAAGCAGCTGAGATGAAAGCAAATAATCAAAATAACTTGATTTTAATCCTATTTAATCTGCCAGCAACATTCAATTCTTGATCTCTCTGTCATTATTGAAATATCTTCTTGGTGTCCACAACACAAGGCTTCTAGTTTTCTTTTGCTTTCCCTCCCTTTTTTTTTCTTCCTGTGTAGTTTCTCCTTATGGCTGGCTTAGGCTCTCTTCACTGCCTACTCTGTATTTTTCATTTGTTGTTGCATACACATCTAAATCTTTAGTTTCACCTGTATGCAGTTGATTCACAAGTTTGTATCTCCAGCCCAGAACTTTTTCTGTATAAACTCTGTTTATCCAGCTCTATATCACCTAGTTGGCATCTCCTATTAGAAATATCGGAGACCCAGCCAGGCTTGGTGGCTCATGTCTGTAATTCCAGCACTTTGGGAGGCTGAGGAGGGTGGATCACGAGGTGAGGAGTTTGAGACCAGCCTGGCCAACATAGTGAAACCTCGTCTCTACTAAAAATACAAAAATTAGCCGGGCATGGTGGCATGTGCCTATAGTCCCAGCTACTCGGGAGGCTGAGGCAGGAGAAACACTTGAACCTGGGAGGTGGAGGCTGTGGTGAGTTGAGATTGTGCCACTGCACTCCAGCCTGGGCAACAGAGTGAGACTCCATCAAAAAAAAAAAAAAAAAAGAAATATTGGCGACCCTTTAAAGTAAAAATTCCCACAGAAACCTTACTGTTCCCACTTATGCTGTATCACCAAGATTCCACTAAAAATTTTAAATTTTAATTAAGTCTAGCTTCTCAATTCTTTCTTTCATGGACCGTGAATCTGGTGTTGTATCTCAAATGTTATTGCCAAACCCTAGATCATCTAGATTTTATCCAATGTTATCTTCTTGCAGTTTTATAGTTTTGAAAACCTTGCTATCTGAAGTGTGGTTTGAGGAACAGTAGTTGCCCTTGCTCATTAGAGGCTCATTAGAATAATAGGGTCTGAGAGCCCACTGCAGACTTAGTAAATCAGAATCTACATTTTGACAAAATTCTTAGGTCACTCATTTGCACATTAAAGTATGAGAAGCACTGCACTAAAAGGCCCTCAAAGTTATCCATTTGTCTTCTTTCTTACTTCCAGCCCCTTAGTTACCACTGTCTCTCACATGAACTACTGCAAACTTCCTACATTGATCACTTTCATATTTTTTAAATAGAGTTTATTTTTCAGAGCAATTTTAGGTTGATAGCAAAATTGAATAGGAAGTACAAAGATTCCCTTATACCTTCATCTCCACACATCCATAGCTTGCTTTATTATCAAGATCCCCCACTAGAGTGGTGCATTTGTTACTATGATGAACTGACACTGACACATTATTATCACCTGGAGTCCATAGTTTGCATTAGGGTTGACTCTTGGTATTGTATATTTTATGTGTTTGGACAAACTAATAGTGAAATGTATCCATCATTATAGTATCATACAGAGTAGTTTCACTGCCCTACAAATCCTCCATGGTCTGGCTACTCATCTCTCCCTCACTTCCTGCTAATCCCGGGCAACCACTGACACTTTTACTCATTCTGTGGTTTTACCTTTTCCAGAATGTCCCATAGTTGAAGTCATACAGAAGTAGTCTTCACAGATTGGCTTCTTTCACTTAATAATATGTATTTAAGTTTCCTCTATACCTCTTCATGGCTTCACAGTGCATTTCTTTTTATGACTGAATAATATTCCATTGTCTGGATATGTGCAGTTTATTAATCCATTCACTTACTGAAGCTTGTCTTAGTTGCTTTAAAGTTCTGGCAATTATGAATAAAGCTGATAAAAACATCCATGTGCAGGTTTTTGTGTGGACATAAGTTCTCAACTCCTTTGGGTAAATACCAAGAAATGTGATTGCTGGATTGTAGGTAAGAGTATATTTAGTTTTGTAAGGAACTGCCAAACTTTTCCAAATTGATTGTACCATTTTGCCTTCCTGCCAGCAATACACAAGAGTTCCTGGTGCTCCACATCTTTGTTAGCATTTGATGTTGTGAGTGTTTTGGATTTTGACAACTCCAATAGGTATATAGTAGTACCCCATGGTTGTTTTAATTTGCATTTTTATGATGACATATGCTGTGGAATATCTTTTTATATGCTTATTTACCATTCAAATATCTTCTCTGGTGAGGTGTCTATTAAGATATTTTGCCAATTTTTTATTTTATTTTATTTATTTATTTTATTTTTTATTATACTTTAAGTTTTAGGGTACATGTGCACATTGTGCAGGTTAGTTACATATGTATACATGTGCCATGCTGGTGCGCTGCACCCACTAACTCGTCACCTAGCATTAGGTATATCTCCCAATGCTATGCCTCCCGCCTCCCCCCTCCCCCCCACCCCACCACAGTCCCCAGAGTGTGATATTCCCCTTCCTGTGTCCATGTGATCTCATTGTTCAATTCCCACCTATGAGTGAGAATATGTGGTGTTTGGTATTTTGTTCTTGCGATAGTTTACTGAGAATGATGGTTTCCAATTTCACCCATGTCCCTACAAAGGACATGAACTCATCATTTTTGATGGCTGCATAGTATTCCATGGTGTATATGTGCCACATTTTCTTAATCCAGTCTATCATTGTTGGACATTTGGGTTGGTTCCAAGTCTTTGCTATTGTGAATAATGCCGCAATAAACATACGTGTGCATGTGTCTTTATGGCAGCATGATTTATAGTCATTTGGGTATATACCCAGTAATGGGATGGCTGGGTCAAATGGTATTTCTAGTTCTAGATCCCTGAGGAATCACCACACTGACTTCCACAATGGTTGAACTAGTTTACAGTCCCACCAACAGTGTAAAAGTGTTCCTATTTCTCCACATCCTCTCCAGCACCTGTTGTTTCCTGACTTTTTAATGATTGACATTCTAACTGGTGTGAGATGATATCTCATAGTGGTTTTGATTTGCATTTCTCTGATGGCCAGTGATGATGAGCATTTTTTCATGTGTTTTTTGGCTGCATAAATGTCTGCTTTTGAGAATTGTCTGTTCATGTCCTTCACCCACTTTTTGATGGGGTTGTTTGTTTTTTTCTTGTAAATTTGTTTGAGTTCATTGTAGATTCTGGATATTAGCCCTTTGTCAGATGAGTAGGTTGCGAAAATTTTCTCCCATGTTGTAGGTTGCCTGTTCACTCTGATGGTAGTTTCTTTTGCTGTGCAGAAGCTCTTTAGTTTAATTAGATCCCATTTGTCAATTTTGGCTTTTGTTGCCATTGCTTTTGGTGTTTTGGACATGAAGTCCTTGCCCACGCCTATGTCCTGAATGGTAATGCCTAGGTTTTCTTCTAGGGTTTTTATGGTTTTAGGTCTAACGTTTAAATCTTTAATCCATCTTGAATTGATTTTTGTATAAGGTGTAAGGAAGGGATCCAGTTTCAGCTTTCTACATATGGCTAGCCAGTTTTCCCAGCACCATTTATTAAATAGGGAATCCTTTCCCCATTGCTTGTTTTTCTCAGGTTTGTCAAAGATCAGATAGTTGTAGGTATGCGGCGTTATTTCTGAGGGCTCTGTTCTGTTCCATTGATCTATATCTCTGTTTTGGTACCAGTACCATGCTGTTTTGGTTACTGTAGCCTTGTAGTATAGTTTGAAGTCAGGTAGTGTGATGCCTCCAGCTTTGTTCTTTTGGCTTAGGATTGACTTGGCGATGCGGGCTCTTTTTTGGTTCCATATGAACTTTAGTTTTTTCCAATTCTGTGAAGAAAGTCATTGGTAGCTTGATGGGTATGGCATTGAATCTGTAAATTACCTTGGGCAGTATGGCCATTTTCACGATATTGATTCTTCCTACCCATGAGCATGGAATGTTCTTCCATTTGTTTGTATCCTCTTTTATTTCCTTGAGCAGTGGTTTGTAGTTCTCCTTGAAGAGGTCCTTCACATCCTTTGTAAGTTGGATTCTTAGGTATTTTATTCTCTTTGAAGCAATTGTGAATGGGAGTTCACTCATGATTTGGCTCTCTGTTTGTCTGTTATTGGTGTATAAGAATGCTTGTGATTTTTGTACATTGATTTTGTATCCTAAGACTTTGCTGAAGTTGCTTATCAGCTTAAGGAGATTTTGGGCTGAGACGATAGGGTTTTCTAGATAAACAATCATGTCGTCTGCAAACAGGGACAATTTGACTTCCTCTTTTCCTAATTGAATACCCTTTATTTCCTTCTCCTGCCTGATTGCCCTGGCCAGAACTTCCAACACTATGTTGAATAGAAGCGGTGAGAGAGGGCATCCCTGTCTTGTGCCAGTTTTCAAAGGGAATGCATCCAGTTTTTGCCCATTCAGTATGATATTGGCTGTGGGTTTGTCATAGATAGCTCTTATTATTTTGAAATATGTCCCATCAATACCTAATTGATTGAGAGTTTTTAGCATCAAGGGTTGTTGAATTTTGTCAAAGGCTTTTTCTGCATCTATTGAGATAATCATGTGGTTTTTGTCTTTGGCTCTGTTTATATGCTGGATTACATTTATTGATTTGCGTATATTGAACCAGCCTTGCATCCCAGGGATGAAGCCCACTTGATCATGGTGGATAAGCTTTTTGATGTGCTGCTGGATTCGGTTTGCCAGTATTTTATTGAGGATTTTTGCATCAATGTTCATCAAGGATATTGGTCTAAAATTCTCTTTTTTTGTTGTGTCTCTGCCTGGCTTTGGTATCAGAATGATGCTGGCCTCATAAAATGAGTTAGGGAGGATTCCCTCTTTTTCTATTGATTGGAATAGTTTCAGAAGGAATGGTACCAGTTCCTCCTTGTACCTCTGGTAGAATTTGGCTGTGAATCCATCTGGTCCTGGACTCTTTTTGGTTGGTAAACTATTGATTATTGCCACAATTTCAGAGCCTGTTATTGGTCTATTCAGAGATTCAACTTCTTCCTGGTTTAGTCTTGGGAGAGTGTATGTGTCGAGGAATGTATCCATTTCTTCTAGATTTTCTAGTTTATTTGCATAGAGGTGTTTGTAGCATTCTCTGATGGTAGTTTGTATTTCTGTGGGATCGGTGGTGATATCCCCTTTATCATTTTTTATTGTGTCTATTTGATTCTTCTCTCTTTTTTTCTTTATTAGTCTTGCTAGCGGTCTATCAGTTTTATTGATCCTTTCAAAAAACCAGCTCCTGGATTCATTGATTTTTTGAAGGGATTTTTGTGTCTCTATTTCCTTCAGTTCTGCTCTGATTTTAGTTATTTCTTGCCTTCTGCTAGCTTTTGAATGTGTTTGCTCTTGCTTTTCTAGTTCTTTTAATTGTGATGTTAGGGTGTCAATTTTGGATCTTTCCTGCTTTCTCTTGTGGGCATTTAGTGCTATAAATTTCCCTCTATACACTGCTTTGAATGTGTCCCAGAGATTCTGGTATGTTGTGTCTTTGTTCTCGTTGATTTCAAAGAACATCTTTATTTCTGCCTTCATTTCGTTATGTACCCAGTAGTCATTCAGGAGCAGGTTGTTCAGTTTCCATGTAGTTGAGTGGCTTTGAATGAGATTCTTAATCCTGAGTTCTAGTTTGATTGCACTGTGGTCTGAGAGATAGTTTGTTATAATTTCTGTTCTTTTACATTTGTTGAGGAGAGCTTTACTTCCAACTATGTGGTCAATTTTGGAATAGGTGTGGTGTGGTGCTGAAAAGAATGTATATTCTGTTGATTTGGGGTGGAGAGTTCTGTAGATGTCTATTAGGTCCACTTGGTGCAGAGCTCAGTTCAATTCCTGGGTATCCTTGTTGACTCTCTGTCTCGTTGATCTGTCTAATGTTGACAGTGGGGTGTTAAAGTCTCCCATTATTAATGTGTGGGAGTCTAAGTCTCTTTGTAGGTCACTCAGGACTTGCTTTATGAATCTGGGTGCTCCTGTATTGGGTGCATATATATTTAGGATAGTTAGCTCCTCTTGTTGAATTGATCCCTTTACCATTATGTAATGGCCTTCTTTGTCTCTTTTGATCTTTATTGGTTTAAAGTCTGTTTTATCAGAGACTAGGATTGCAACCCCTGCCTTTTTTTGTTTTCCATTTGCTTGGTAGATTTTCCTCCATCCTTTTATTTTGAGCCTATGTGTGTCTCTGCACGTGAGATGGGTTTCCTGAATACAGTACACTGATGGGTCTTGACTCTTTATCCAACTTGCCAGTCTGTGTCTTTTAATTGGAGAATTTAGTCCATTTACATTTAAAGTTAATATTGTTATGTGTGAATTTGATCCTGTCATTATGATGTTAGCTGGTGATTTTGCTCGTTAGTTGATGCAGTTTCTTCCTAGTCTCGATGGTCTTTACATTTTGGCATGATTTTGCAGTGGCTGGTACTGGTTGTTCCTTTCCATGTTTAGCGTTTCCTTCAGGAGCTCTTTTAGGGCAGGCCTGGTGGTGACAAAATCTCTCAGCATTTGCTTGTCTATAAAGTATTTTATTTCTCCTTCACTTATGAAGCTTAGTTTGGCTGGATATGAAATTCTGGGTTGAAAATTCTTTTCTTTAAGAATGTTGAATATTGGCCCCCACTCTTTTCTGGCTTGTAGGGTTTCTGCCGAGAGATCCGCTGTTAGTCTGATGGGCTTCCCTTTGAGGGTAACCCGACCTTTCTCTCTGGCTGCCCTTAACATTTTTTCCTTCATTTCAACTTTGGTGAATCTGACAATTATGTGTCTTGGAGTTGCTCTTCTCGAGGAGTATCTTTGTGGCATTCTCTGTATTTCCTGAATCTGAACGTTGGCCTGCCTTGCTAGATTGGGGAAGTTCTCCTGGATAATATCCTGCAGAGTGTTTTCCAACTTGGTTCCATTCTCTGCATCACTTTCAGGTACACCAATCAGATGTAGATTTGGTCTTTTCACATAGTCCCATATTTCTTGGAGGCTTTGTTCATTTCTTTTTATTCTTTTTTCTCTAAACTTCCCTTCTCGCTTCATTTCATTCATTTCATCTTCCATTGCTGATACCCTTTCTTCCAGTTGATCACATCGGCTCCTGAGGCTTCTGCATTCTTCACGTAGTTCTCGAGCCTTGGTTTTCAGCTCCATCAGCTCCTTTAAGCACTTCTCTGTATTGGTTATTCTAGTTACACATTCTTCTAAATTTTTTTCAAAGTTTTCAACTTGTTTGCCTTTGGTTTGAATGTCCTCCCGTAGCTCAGAGTAATTTGATCGTCTGAAGCCTTCTTCTCTCAGCTCGTCAAAATCATTCTCCATCCAGCTTTGTTCCGTTGCTGGTGAGGAACTGCGTTCCTTTGGAGGAGGAGAGGCGCTCTGCTTTTTAGAGTTTCCAGTTTTTCTGTTCTGTTTTTTCCCCATCTTTGTGGTTTTATCTACTTTTAGTCTTTGATGATGGTGATGTACAGATGGGTTTTCGGTGTGGATGTCCTTTCTGTTTGTTAGTTTCCCTTCTAACAGACAGGACCCTCAGCTGCAGGTCTGTTGGAATACCCTGCCGTGTGAGGTGTCAGTGTGCCCCTGCTGGGGGGTGCCTCCCAGTTAGGCTGCTCGGGGGTCAGGGGTCAGGGACCCACTTGAGGAGGCAGTCTGCCCGTTCTCAGATCTCCAGCTGCGTGCTGGGAGAACCACTGCTCTCTTCAAAGCTGTCAGACAGGGACGTTTAAGTCTGCAGAGGTTACTGCTGTCTTTTTGTTTGTCTGTGCCCTGCCCCCAGAGGTGGAGCCTACAGAGGCAGGCAGGCCTCCTTGAGCTGTGGTGGGCTCCACCCAGTTGGAGCTTTGCGGCTGCTTTGTTTACCTAAGCAAGCCTGGGCAATGGCGGGCGCCCCTCCCCCAGCCTCGCTGCCGCCTTGCAGTTTGATCTCAGACTGCTGTGCTAGCAATCAGCGAGATTCCGTGGGCGTAGGACCCTCTGAGCCAGGTGTGGGATATAGTCTCGTGGTGCGCCGTTTTTTAAGCCGGTCTGAAAAGCGCAATATTCGGGTGGGAGTGACCCGATTTTCCAGGTGCGTCCGTCACCCCTTTCTTTGACTCGGAAAGGGAACTCCCTGACCCCTTGCGCTTCCCAGGTGAGGCAATGCCTCGCCCTGCTTCGGCTCGCGCATGGTGCGCGCACCCACTGGCCTGCGCCCACTGTCTGGCACTCCCTAGTGAGATGAACCTGGTACCTCAGATGGAAATGCAGAAATCACCCGTCTTCTGCGTCGCTCACGCTGGGAGCTGTAGACCGGAGCTGTTCCTATTCGGCCATCTTGGCTCCTCCCGATTTTTTAATCAAAATTTTTCTTTTCTTATTGTTGAGTTTAACTTTGTATATTTTGGAGAGCAGTCTTTTAACAGGTTTGTATTTTGAAAATATTCTTTCTCAGTTTGAGGCTTCTCTTTTTATCTTAAGTTTCACAGAGAAGAAATTCTTAATTTTAATAAAATCCTCCTTCTCAATTTTTTCTTTTATGTATCATGCCTTTGGTGTTGTATCTAAAATGTTATTGCCCAACCCTAGATCATCTAGATTTTATCCAATGTTATCTTCTTGGAGTTTATATGGTTTTTAATTTTACATTTTATTTTCCATTTTGAGTTAATTTATGTAAAGTGTAAGGCCTGTGTCTAGATTTATTGTTTTGCATGTAGATGTTCAATTGTTCCAGAACCATTTGTTGAAAATACTATCTCTGTTCCATTGCATTGTCTTTAATTCCTTGTCAAAGATCAGTTGATTATCTTTATGTAGGTCCTTCAACTTTGTTCTTCTCCTTCAATATTGTGTTGGCTATTCTGGGTCTTTTGCCTCTCCATATTAACTTTAGAATAGGTAGGTTTGCTGTTGCCCACAAAATAACTTTCTGGGATTTTGATTGGGGTTGCATTGAATCTATAAATCAAATTTGGAAGTACTGGCATGATGACAATATTGAATCTTCTTAACCATGAAATAAAATGAAATAAATGAAATACCTGTTCATTTACTTAGTACTTCTCTGATTTCTTTCATTAGAGTTTTGTAGCTTTTCTTGTACAGATAATGTGCCTCCTTCATATATTTTTGATCTTTTATATTAGTTTTCTATTCAAAAACCAAAATGTTCATTTACAAAACATAAGTATGGTCATATTACACCTTATGTAAAATGTTACATCTTATGATAAAGAGGATAATCCCCAGTTGACTTACCAGGGACTCCAAAACCTGAACCCTAGCAACTAATCCATCTTCATTTCATAACACTCAGATGCCCCATGTTTCTTTCCTTCATAGGCTATTTACACATGATGCTATCTCTAGTTTCCTTCCTCCCTTTCACATAATTAGCTCAAACTTGTTCTTCAGGTCTCAGTTTAGCATTCCCTGACAGCCCAGGTTAGGTCAGTTTCCTTTATTACATGTACTGATATACTTTTTCTTCTTAGTAATTTCTCCTTCAACCATGTTTCTTATTTTACCTTTATATTTTTGTTTGTAATAATTATGCTTATATAACATTTTACAGTTTCATATTATATATTTATTTGTGAATTATTTGGTCCATAAACATCTTACCACATCTTGTCTCCACACCTACTGTTAGCACCCTTCAATATAATGTGAACTCTTTGAAAACAGAAAAAATAACTATGTCCAGAGCCAGAAACATTGTTTGTGCTTAGTAGCTACTTACTTAAGGAATGAAATAAATATGAATATAGTGGGCTTAGATAGAAAGCTTACAGCTCCATGCTGTAACCATAGAGATGCAAATTCTTTGGGTATTTCAGAATCCAAGCTGACTTCTTATTACTGCTAAAGCCAGACAAAAATAGACGGCTCTTCAGTGCTTCCACCTGGACAGGTAGGGAGTCTACACTGAGAGAGGGACATAGCTTCTAAAAAGGAGGCGATATTGATATAACAATGACGCTGCTGAGGCAAGTGGATTGGAGACAAAGAATTCTAAAGTACAAACATGAGAAAATTGAAGGGGAAAAGTGCCCATCAAAACTGAGTGTCCCACTGAGATTTTGAAGTAGATTATTGCTATGATCTGAGTATTCATGTCCCCCTGAAGTTAATATGTTGGAACTTATTCTCCAATCAGACAGTATTAAGAGGTAGGGCCATTAAGAGATTACTAAGTCATGAGGGTCTTGGACTTCCCAGCCGCCTCTAGAATTGTAAGAAATACATTTTTATCAATCTAAGGTATTTTGTTATAGCAGCCAGAAAAAATTGCAACAGTTACCCTGCGTTGAAGGGACGACTGGACTCTGAATGACCCTTCCAGCTCTAAGACTTTTTTCTTAATTCAGCTAATCAATACATAATTATGGGTCCTCATGTAATAAATATTAGTGAGAAAATCAAGAATGTGATAGATTGGTTTTATTTTCCCTTAAAAAAGCCTAGTCTGTTGCCTAATTATGAATATATATACAGGCTCAAAGAGTGTTTTCCCTGGTATAACAGCTGATGATTTAAAAACAATTGACCAATACCAATGGTTGAAATACAATATTTGGGTTAACACAGATCAAATGCATGACAACAATTTATCTGAAAAAAGTTCAGACTATAAACCCATACTAATGAAAAACAGATGTTTTTTTTTTTACGCCAGTCAACCAAATTAGCTGTTTACATGGATTAAATGAGTTAACTAATTGCCTTCTCAGTTATCAAATGTTTATTGAACATTTACTACAGAACAGGAGCTATGCCAAGTGCTGGGAATACAGAGTGCCTAAGAAAGGTACAATTCCTTCCTTCATAGAACTTATGGTATAATGGGAGAGACAGACATTGAACAAGTAACATGAAGTTAGTAGCTATTATTCTGGTACTTGCTTGGTGCTAGTTGCTAGGGCTGCCATAACCGTGTATCCCAGATTGGGTGGCTTAAATTAGGTATCCCTAAGCCCCAGACCAGGGACTGGTACCGGTCCATGGCCCGTTAGGAACCAGGCCACACAGCAGGAGGTGAGAGGTGGGTAAATAAAGCTTCATCTATATTTACAGACACTCCCTATTGCTCAAATTACTGCCTGAGTTCCACCTCCTGTCGACTCAGTGGTGGTGTTAGATTCTCACAGGAACGTGATCCCTCTTGTGAACTGCGCATGTGTGGGATCCAGGTTGTGTGCTCCTTATGAGAGTCTAATGCCTGATGATCTATCACTGTTTTCCTTCACCCCTAGATGGGACTGTCCAGTTGCAGGAAAACAAGCTCAGGGCTCCTACTGATTCTACATTATGGTGAGTTGTAAAATTATTTCATTATATATTACTCTGTAATAATAATAGAAATAAAGTGCACCATAAATGTAATGTGCTTGATTCTTCCCCAAATCATCCCAGTCCCCCTTTCTGGTCTGTGGAAAAATTGTCTTCCACAAAACCAGTCCCTGGTGCTGAAAAGGTTGGGGACCCCTGGCTTAAACATCAGAAATTTATTTTCTTACAACTCTGAAGGCTAGAGGTCCAAGATCAAGGTGTTGGTAGGGTTCTTTCTTTTGAGTCTTCTTTCCTTGGATTATGCATGGTTGTCTTCCCAATGTGTCTTCATATGGCCTTCCCTCCATGTGTGCCTGTGACCTAATTTCTTCTTTTTTAAGGAGGGACACCAGTCATGGTGGATTTGGAGCCCACTTATACAACCTCATTTTAACATAGTTTTTTTAAAGACTCTATATTTAACCTAAAGAAGTAATTAGGTTACTTCTTTAAGGTCTATCTCCAAATACAGTCACCTTGTGAGGTATTAGTGGGTAGGACTTCAACATATGAATGCAGGGAGCATAAGTCAGCCCATAATAGTACCTCATAGTTATCTAGGAAAAATTATCCTGTGAAAATATGTGAGCCACATTTATAATTTCAAAATTTGCAGAAGCCACATTTAAAAATACCAGATGAAGTTACTTTGAATAATATATTTTGTTTAACCCAATATATCCAGAATAGTATTTCAATGTTTAATCAATATAGACAATCATTTGTGATATGTTTAACTTTTTTTGTACTATCTTTCAAATACTGTGTATATTTTACACTTATAGCACATTTGATCCAGACACTAACTTTTTATCAGAAATACTTGGCTTATATTTAGAGTTAGTGAAATTTACAGTTGAAAAAATAATTTTCATACCCAGGTTGTTCCAATTATGCTATAAACTTTTCCAACAACTGAATTGAGTATCCATTTTAAATACAAATTTTTTATTAAATAAGATTAAAAAGTTAGTTCCTCAGTCACATAAGCCACATTTCAAATGCTCAAATAGTCACATGTGATTAGAAGCTGTCTTAGACTGTTCAGGCTGCTATAACAAAATACCTCAGATTAGGTAATTTAATGAACAACATAAATTTATTGCTTATAATTCTAGAGGGTGTGAAGTCCCAGATCAAGGCACCAGCAGATTTGGTGTCTGGTGAAGTCATCTCTGCTTCATAGATGGCACCTTCTTTCTGCGTTTTTACATGGTGGAGGTACAAACAGCCTCCCTCAAGCTTGAGGGCACACTAATCGTCGGCTTCCCTGGTGGTCTAGTGGCTAGGATATAAGGACACTAATCCCATTCATGAGACTGGTGCTTTCATGACCTAATTACCTCCAAGGGTCCCCAAGTCTTAATACAGGTCCCTTGGGGGGTAGTTTTCCACATATGGATTTGAGGTGGGGACACAATCACTCAGATCACAGCAGTGGCTATTGAATGGGACAGCACAGTCTAGAAGATACATGTCCCTGTCCTGTGAAACAGCAATGCTGTGAATGTCTCAATTACTCTCAATGATTTCATGCTATAATACTAAACACACTTCTTGTAGTAAAGCCCCATGAACAGAAAATTCTCCTCTTGATAAAACAATTGAATTTTGAAAAAATAATGTTTAACACTCTCTAACCGCTTCTGATTTGAAGTAGTCACACTACATTTTACATCGCAATTAACTTTCCCAACCCATCCCAAAGACCATCTCAAGGGACTTCTTAGGCTGGGCTCTAAGCCAAGTCTTCCATGTGCCTGTTGCCACACCCACCCCACTGGGTGCTAATGAGAATTGGCACAGCTGGAGATCTCACATCATCACAGCAGGAGGCAAAGGCTTCTTCTCCTCTTCTCAATCCCTCAATCCCACTGTAAGAAGAATCTTGAGAAGGATATTTTTGTCACAGATCAGACTATGGTCCAGGGTCGAAAGCTTTTTGGTGTGACACTGAATTTCTTGGACCCACTAGACTGCACATTTGCTTTCTGAAGCTGGGTCTAAATCCACAGGGAGCCATTTCTGGAATGTGAAGACAGTTATTCTGATATTTTCTAAGTTTAGTGGTCCATCTAAGGCAGGAGGTCATCTGAAGTCACACCAAGGGGAAAGGGACAATATTGTGGCTCTCTGTATAAATGTCGTTTCTTCCCCACATTGTACTAGCATGCTTGGGGAAAAAACAAACTCTCAAGAAAGAAGTTTTTGTCTTAATGAATGAGGTCACTTCTCTCTTTAGACACTTAGAGGAGTGAGGCTTCCAAAGTCAGATTATGGCTTTCAAAGCCAAGGAAATAAGAAATGCTAAATTCAATCTTTGGCTCTTCTGGCCAACCAAGCCAGCTTTCAAATGATATCATTTTGCTTTGGGCCATCTAGTGAAAAAAAGCCAGGCACTTTTTTCCTTGCTTGACATATATCATGGATGAAACTGACAAAAATCCCATCCTCATGATGCCTACATTCCAGTGGAGGGCACAGAGAATAAACAAATAATAAAAGATATATTAAGAGTAAAAAATTACTGTAAAAATAAACAAAAGGACATAGCAAATGCAAGGAGATAGGGCATGGCTCTTCATTTCTTTCTGAAACATATTTATGTAGTACCAACTATCTGCTAGGCCCTGTGTTATGTTAGGAACTGTGAAAGGATAAAATGATGAATTAGACATAGCTCCTACTCTCAAAGATTTTTTGCCTAACATCGCCATTTATATTTTTTGTATATTTTCCATATTTTAAAGAATTTTTTGAAAGCTGAGAATCCCATCTTGCATTTTCTTATTCTCTAAGAATATTTAGGATGTATTATATGGTGGTGTTTAGTCAAAGTTTATGTTGAAAAAATAAATGAATAAATGAATGATGTGGATGTAGGCGTAAGGAGGGTGTTGCTATGAGCCTAATCATACCATTTCTTGGCATAATAGAAAAAAAGCAACAAATTAAAAACTATGGAATCTGGGTTCTCTATCCCCTGTAGCTTACTATGCGACCTCAGACATATCGTTAATGTCTTTGAACTTAAGTTTCTCCATCTGTAAAATAGGACTTATATTCATTGCTAAATACAGAGGTTATGAAGAGCAAATGTGAAAGTGCTTTGTAAATGCTAATGCTCTACGCAAAGTTAAGAGATTATTATGTGTGCTAATGCATCCCTTCATTGGTGTGGCTAATTGAATATCAACTCTGCTAAAGGAAATTAAAATTAAACAGGATGTATTGGACAATCCAATGCAGAAACTCAGCATGGCAGGAGTTTGCATTAAGCCAAACATAGCAAGAGAGAGACCCCGCCGGAGAAAAGCAGTTAGATTTTGCTGCTAATTAGTACTTTTCCTTCAGGAGGTGGAATCTTCTCTTTCTTTTACAGATCAAATTACTCATGTACCCCTATAAAAAGCATGTCAAAGTCAAAAGTGCAAGCAGTCCCAGTGCAATTTGCAGTGGAAATAGCTGCAGTGAACAGTTAGCACACCATTAATTCTCAATTAAGTGTCAATTTGCACATTGCTGGGAAACAATTGCAAATTCTTTGTTCCTCCCCTTAAAGATGTCATTTGAATCTAGGAGAGCCAAAATCTAGTGGGGAGGGATAAATAAAGACAACTAGAGATGAAATCAGGTTGTGCCAAATACCAAAAAGGAATTTCTCACATTACCAACTAGCTGAGTCCCTTCCTGTCAGCAAATAAGACATAGTGGTATGGTAGATGTTTATCATAATCTGAATTGGCAAGAGAAAAACTCAATTCTAATTACAAGTTTGTAGTTGAGAAATTCTCTGATCAACCCGAAGCAAGAAATTGAGAATTTCTACTGCAGAGAAGAATGTATTATTTTCTGGCATGTCCAATTTTCTATACAAACCTTAGTGCTTCAGCTGCCCAAGAGTTCAGTTTTGGAAACTGTCTAAAGTTACAGAAAATTATTTGCTTTTTGGGGCAAAGAATCCAGTAGCAGCAATATCTCCATTTATTTTGCTAATAAGACCTGTGTTTCTAAATAGATTCAAAAAAAGCTTAACATGATGGATGCAACCAGGTCCCCAAATCAGTGAAACTCTCATTCCAAATGCATTCAGCATTTATCAAGAATTTTCATGCACCCATAATTTATTGCATCTCTGCTTTGTGCGTAGAATTGAAGGGTGGAAGAGAAATATAGGTCTGACTTTGAGGGGCTGAGCCAAGAGGACTGAAGACAGGAATTCAAGACCAGCCTGGGCAATATAGTGAGACTTCGTCTCTACAAAAAGTTGTTTTAAAATGCTACTTGGTAAGGCTGATGTAGGAGGATCGCTTGAGTCCAGAAGGTTGAGGCTGCAGTGAGCCATGATTCTGCCATTACACCCCAGCTTGGGCAACAGAGCGAGACCTCGTCTCTAAAAAAGAGAAATCTAAGTCTACTTTCCAATAGCTTAAAATTTCAACTGGACAGGAAATACACAGGTGCATGATGAACTTGGGTCCCTGGCAAGGGGATATATCACTTAGTTAGGTGTTGGATGGTGCCCGTAAAATGCCAGCAGCAAAAGCAGTAGGTGTGTGCTAAGCCTAATACAAATATCCCTGAGTTAGAGGGAAGTCGAGCAGAATTGCCAAATGCTTAGGACTGCTTTTTGCCATCTTCAGTCACCTCACTGGTTTTCCCAGGCACTTCTCCTTGATATGGTTTTGTCAGATATGTGTTTGGGACCTCCTAGCTTCTGCTCTCATCATCTTCTAATTAACTTCTGATACCAGATCTTTGCTTTTTCTCATGCTGCTTGCTATTCACTTGCCTCATGGATTGAATCTTATAATACCTGCCAATTCTGTTTCCTCATACTGTGAATGCCTAGATTTCATTTTGCATAGAGCTGGACACCACATTCTGGAAGCATTTTCATTTCATAAAAATTTAGGTTTATCATATAGCAGGGAGAGCCCAATATTAGGGTAAGGTGGCCCCTCAAGGTCATTCTGGACATTGTAAGTCGGCCCTTCCTTGTGTTATTCCAGGGTGTAAATGGGATGGCATCCATTTGATTTTCATTATTCTGGGACAAAGTTGCTTCCACCTTCCTTTAATTAGGAAGTCCTGCAAAGAATATCATGAGTCGCTCTCAGTCCCAACCAGCTGGGTATTTTAAACACCAAGCACATTACTCTTCCTCTGGGACAGGTAAGCATTTCTAACCTGCCTTTAAACAAACATAATAGTAAAAAGACAGATACCGTGGAGCAATGAACAGACTTGAGAATTTATGCTCAGCTATTTATCTTAGTTTTACTGAAGCTATGGGGCCTGAGACAACTCAGGAAACATATGTACAAGATAAAAACACACATCAAATAACTCCGTAACTAGTGGATAATTGATTAAAATAAAGCCACCTGCATAAATCAATAGGTCCTAATCACGATATTTGTTTTTACAGATTTCTTTGTAGTCAATTAGGACTGCCCATTAAAGTGGCAGAATAAGCACAGGGCCTGCTGCTATGATGTGATGGGCCGTGGGAAACACTTTTCGCCTAAAATCACCTCCTGCAATGGCCTACTTAAGGCATTTGATTCACCTATATTAACAAGTGAGTATTACTTTAAGTCTATATCATAGATTGTCCCTTTTGATTTTCACAGCCAGCAGAATAAGTAGGTATTTTTATAATTCCTAACTTTACAGATTAATATTGAGCATCAGAAATATTAAGTTAGTAACTCAAGATCACTTGGCAAATGCCAAAGCCTGCTTTGAGAACTCATGTTGTCTGACTCCAAATCTCACATTTTATCCACTCACCACTCCTCAGTCATGAGAGAGCCATTTCTTCAGTCCTTGTTAAAAGGGTACTCTTCAGGAAATTATGAAAATGTATATATCCTTGTACACTTATCCTGTCTTGTATCTTGACTGTTTAGTTTCTTGCTACTCAAAGTGTGGTTTATGACAAGCAGCATTGAAATACCTGGAGCCTCATTAGAAATGCAGACTCTCAGACTCCACCCTAGATTTACTGAGAAAGAAAAGGACACAGTGGGAAATAGGGACAGCTGGAAAGAAACAAAATTTTCAGAAATGCCAAAGTCAAACTGTAACCAGTTTATAATTTATTTTAATAGAGTGATCTATGATCCTTGCACAAATTTCTTGAAAGCAGAAATATTCTCTTATAGTTTTTCAGATGTCAGAAAACTGAGGGAAGCTTATATAGCTTTGGGCCCAGCCTCTTAATCCAGAGTTTTGTTATCTAATGTTTTAAGGAAGCTGAAGCAAATTTGATGGAATTGGTGTGTGTCTTGCCCTCTTTTCCTGTTTTGATTGTGTACCACTTGGTGTCATATTTGCAGCAATGGTGTAGTATTGACGAAGAAGCATTTAGACTTTCTTACACTCACCTTTCACAGAGGTCAGTGGTGTCTGTAAGGCAGTGAGACAAAGGATAATGGTAGAGGAGTAAGGGTTAAAGCTTCAGGATAAGAAAAATTATATATGTACAAGGAAAGTTATTCTCCATCCGGAATTTGTTAAGAAAGACATGGAGAAGATAGTAAAGATGGACTAGTTAATATTGTAAAAAGCATCAGTAACATGGGTACCATTTCTCCAATGTCAAATATTTTGTCCTATTGTTAGACCAATATGCCTGTTTGGTGTTCAGAAAATGTGGTTGCCATATGTGTGTTTGATAATGACAATATTCATCCACTGCCAGGATGAAACTGCTCTGGGAAGTTTCACAAGCAGTGGCCATGGTTTAGATGAACAGTGCATCACTCTTGTCCAGTTTTCTTGAAGCCAAATAGTCTTTGCAAAAATGTTGGCTGCTGTTGGAGGAAATAAATTATTAGAAATGAGCATTATTTGCAACTCTACAAATTAAAAGGCCTGGGGTGGTTGCTAATTAGAAACTTGTAAGTTATGTGCTTAGAAAGGGGTTAGAGCAATTTTTCCCTTAAATCAGTGCAGCCTTGAGTGGGGTGAGAGTCCCAGTCTGGATTGTAGCTTCCCCTGGTTTTATCTATGTAGCCAAGAAGTATGAGCCCTGCCCCACATAGGAAAACATGTGGCTGATGAAGGAGACAAGAAGCAAAGAAAATCTTCCACTTACCTTTGAGCTCTGAAGCTCTCAAGTTGTCATACCCAGGTGGAAACCTGAGGCTGGACTAAAGAGTCCAGATGTCAGGCTGCCTGGCTCATTACACTTATGACCCACTTCTAGCCACTGGAGGGCATTTCCAGCAGGGATTGGCAACTGTACACACAACTGAGCCCTCTCTAATTGCTCACTGCTTTCTTCCTGCCCCTTCTTTTTTTTTTTTTTTGCTCATCCATTTTTTTGTTTTTCTTTGTGCTGTCTGCCCCTCCCTAACTGGTAGATTTTTTTTTCTTTTTTCCTATTTAGAGGCCTCCCTAGCACAATTTCTGCTGTGACAGCAGTTCACATCACTCACTACCCTGGTGCCGCCTCATCTTTGCTCTCTGGGGTTGATAAATATGTAGTTCTAGCATGAAAGAGACTGGGTGTAATCACTGGAGACTTTTCAGAGTGAAAACATCAGCGCTCTTTGCAGACACTGCCTAACTGAGAACAGCTTGAGAAAATAAGTTATATGAAAAGGCGAAGGGAGGGGAAAGCGACTAGAAAAGTGGGAGGAAGAAGATAAATATGAGGGAAAATCTATTTTATGGAAAGTGGGTCAAACTCACCAATACTAGTTGTTTAAGAATATCCTCTTGGGACGGAAAAACTTTTTTCCATACTAAGAATTCTAATTAAGAAGTAGGATTATCCTGAATACCAACTTGGTAGAGGTTTGCTTTTTTTTTTTGTCAGGGTAACTTTACAAAATTGAAGATGTGAAGAAGATTATCTGGGCTTTAACAGCCTATTTAGGAGACCAGTTCTTATTATTAAGAAAGACATAGTGCTTAGTTCATAGTGCTACTTAATTATGATTGTACCTTGTCTATCAATTATAAAATTTAAGAAATAATGTATTTTCAGAGACAAAACATCCCAACATTCTGTTGGTAAATCACCCTAACAGTGCACTCATTCAAGTGTAATAAAATTTTATTTTCCACAAATATGCTATTAATTAGAGTCTTCTTTAATTTATCTTTCCTTAGAGTTGGTTTGACTAAGCAATCTTTAATTTTGTCAGAAATGGAGTGATAGCTCAGGCTATTACAGTAAAAGTTATTGAAACCCTTGAAGGCCAGAGGGTAGAGGCTGGTATAACACCTAATCCACAGGGTTTTGGATAATCACTCTCACTATCTTCCAGCAAAAAATTTCCGAGTAGTGATTTGATATCATTGTCAGTGTTCAACTCCTGTGTTCTTCCCCTTCACCTACAATTCTCTCATCCCTTCACCCTCACGATTAAGCCTGACTTTGTCATATAGTACCCATACACTTATAAGGCAGAGTACTCTCAGGTCACGTGGTCGCATTTTATTTTCAGCACTGATTGACCAATAGGCTTAGAATCAAAACGGAAATTAACAAACAATTGAAAAAAATTTGAATTGAAAAAATAATTGAAAAAAAATTCAATAAATAAATAAACCCTTTGAAAAGAGCATTTAAAGCTTATGATTATGCTAGGCTGCTTGATTTTCCATCAGCTTCCAAGTTTCTTCCTCTTGAATACTCTAATGAAGTACTGATCAAAGGTTTTCTCACTTCCACATCTCCATACAAGTTGGCATCTTTTCTGTTCCTCTTTTTGGCTGAAAGATTTTATGCTTTGTAATTCTTTTTGTTCCAGGGATCTCTGCTTGTTCTATGGAAGAACATTTAGCCATGTAGCCCTAGGAGGCAGGAATTCATGGCCAGCAGAAAGAAGCAACCACTATTCACACATACGCATCAGTAGACACATTGGCACTTAATCTTGCAAGTAAGATGTAGATTCTTGACGTTCTATTCAGGAGGTCTAGTAGGCATTTGTGTAGACAGACAGAGAGGGAAGAATTATAATGTACTGGCCGAATAAGGGGGACCCAACTTTTTTTTGCTAACAATTGGAGCTTTTGGAAAAGGCCTTTGTTACCTTAGGAATTTGAGTTCATCGTTGGAGATGTTCACCAAGAACTTGTATAATATCTTCTTAGGGCTTTATACTACATACATGCCTTTGTATATGACTGATTTATGACTCTGTGTTGAGTTCTATGAATCCGGGGAAAAAGTAAGTAGGCTTATTTGAGGTTTTAGTTTGTAAGATAAGGTATCAATTGTGTTGAAACCTTCTTAGTCTCCCCAGTTCCCACCCTAGATATTGATCATTTGTTTTGTTTTGTTTTGTTTGATTTTTTGCTAGTTCTAATTCTTTCAAATTTAAGGTAGTCCATATATTTGAGCATCTATTTGGTGCTGCGTACTGTACTAGCATCTGTAATTATTTTCATAAGGACTTTTTTTTTGGTAGTTAGCTTCATTATAAATAAGATTTTGTTGGCAAAGTGGCAAATTTTCAACATAAAGCTGAGAAGGTAAAATATGACCCAATTGACAACAGGGACAAATTTGAAAGTCTTCAATAGCGGGATGCTATTCTTCACAGTAATTACAGTGAGATTGGTTTTATATAAGGAGTTTTACAGTCCCGCAGACTTCAGTTTGAATCCACATCTGCAGCTAATACTGCGATTTTAACCACTTAATATTCTTCAAACTCAATGGTCTCATCAATACATTTGAGACAATACCATTATCCAAAACACAAAGGTTAAATAAAAATAACAAATTTAGATTATCTAGTGCCTAGATTATATAACCTTCCAGAAATATACATGAATCATCTTTCCTTTAGGAAGCCAGGTCTTAACTTAGAAAAATGAAATTTTTTCATCCTGGTAAGTGCACCAACACTGTTATCTGCTTTGTTAGTTTCTTGAGTGACCATAGGATGAGAAGGCCTTCAAACACCTAAGTCTTCTTGGGGTGAAAATGACAATACGCTGGTGCCTCCACTTAGGTAACATGGTTGTACTGCTAATATTATTGCTGTACTCCTTTCAGCACCACAGCCCCCACTTGATCCTTTCTCAACTAACTCCTCTAGCACAATGCTGGAGCCAGAGCAAGATTAGTGCTCTAACTCCAGTGCAGAAGAATAATTTTGAATACAGAGCTAGAGCTCTGCCCTGGGGCACTTTTCTGTGAGTCCCAAGCACCAAGCCCAGGCCCTGAGTAACTCAGGGCACAGTGACTCCCAGGAGAGAGAGAGAAGTGGAGTTTCCTACCCAGAACTCCGCCTGACTTTTTGAACACAATTCTGTTCCACCCTCAGTTTTTTTGTTTGTGGTTTGTACAGTCCATACTATCCAAAATTCTGGTACTAGATTTGGAGCAATAGCTTCTTTCTGGATAGACTCATTAAGCTTTAAGTCAATGCCTTTTCTTTAAGACTTATGTCCTGGAACAACAAATAGAGAGTAATCCTAGGCTCCACTTTGTTATCTTGGGTAAAATTCAATTGTAGAAGTAATGTTTTAGAGAGAAAGGAGCCACTAAGTCTACTAAAACACTTAGAAATACCTTAGAAAGTGCTTAAAACAGCATTTTTGTATGCATCAGGTTAAAAGAAGTACAATCAGCCCTTTGTATCCACAGGTTTCACATCTGTAGCTTAAACAGTAGATTGAAAATGTCAAAGAAACAATACAAATAATACAAATTTTAAAATACAGTACAAAAACTATTTATATAGCATTTAAATTTTAAAAATTCTTTTAATTTTTAATTTTTGTGGATACATATTAGGTATACATATTTATGGGGTACATGAGATGTTTTGATACTGGTATGTAATGTGAAATAAGCACATCATGGAGAATGAGGTCTGCATCCCCTCAAGCATTTATCCCTTGAGTTACAAACAATCTGATTACACTCTTTTAGTTATATTAAAATGTACAATGTAGTTATTATTGACTATAGTCACCCTGCTGTGCTATCAAATAGTAGGTCTCATTCATTCTTTCTACTTTTCTTTGTACCCGTTAACCATCCCCACCTCCCCTACCACACTCTCACTACCCTTCCCAGCCTCTGGTAACCATCCTTCTACTCTCTATCTCCATGAGTTTGTCTTGAATTTTATACCCCACAAATAAGTGAGAACATGTGATGTTTGTCTTTCTGTGCCTGGCTTATTTCACTTAGCACAATGGTCTCTAGTTCCAACCATGTTTTTGCAAATGACTGGATCTCATTCTTTTTTTGTGGCTGAATAACACTCCATTGTGTTCATGTACCACATTTTCTTTATTTATCCATTCATGGACACTTAGGTAACATTTACATTGCATTAAGTATTCTAAGTAACCTAGAGATAATTTAAAGTATATTTTAAAGTATATGGGAGGATGTGTAGGTTATATGCAAACACTATATATACCACTTTATGTAAGGGACTTGATCATCTGCAGATTTTGGTATCTTCAGGGAGTCCTGGAACCAATCCCTTCAGATACCCAAGGACCAGGGACAACTGTATTAGCTATAGCTTACTATAAACCAGCCACTGTAGTACGTACTACATATATACTCTCATTTTATCCTCACAATAATCTTCCAAGTATTGCCAAATCTATGACACATGAGGAAACAAATGTGAATGAGTAAAATAACATGTTCAGAAGTCACACATCCAGGAACTTACAGAGACAGGATTTGAACCTATGATTGTCTGGTTTCATAGCTGTCTCTGTTTTGCTATGACTAGCTACTTCGATCAAATTGCTACAACAAGCAAATTTATAAATCACATGTAGCATATTGAATAACAACCAAATAATGAATTATTAAGGCATGTGTTCACTTCTTCTCCTGGCCACAAGCACTGTTAGGTTTCCATGTTACTTGTTTGCTGGGTGGGCTTTGATCTTTTTGTGTATGACACATTCCTAGGTGTTTTGAGACTGTGATGAGCCACATTGATTTTTAGTTGATGAGGCTCTTACCCCTACTTGTCCTGATAATATGCCCCAGTGTAGCCTCTGAAAGGTTTGTGAGGAAAAGGGAGGGGTCATAGCATTGGTTTGCTCAGTTAGGAGATAAAATCATAGGAGCACCTTTCTCTGAAGTCAGGAGAATTGGTCCTATGTCCTGATGGAAGTTGTAATCAGAGTCCATGGTATTTCCTTGTATTTCCCCAGTGATCTCAGTTGAATGCCACAATCTATTTCGATTTCCATCTTAGAAGGTCTGGAATAGCCTTTGCAGGGATCATCTGATACAGAGATAGAACATTTCAAGAAATAGTGCAATGGAATTCTTGTGGCCTTGCAATGTAAGTGCTGAGCATAGATTATTATTTAGAATATCTATATTTATACTAATAAAAATTAAGAGTCATGTGCTGGAGTCTTTTTTTCTCAACCCAGATATTGACAGGTGGTGAGCAGGTGGAGCCAGGCAGTGCTTGTCACGGATGTGTCAGAGTGGTAGGCGGGGGAGGGGTGAAGATATGAGTGAATGATATCGGCTCAGTCGCTCCTTTCCTGTTGTTGTTGAGTGACACTTGGATATATCACTAAACATATAAAAATAGAAGCTCTGTGTCAGCCTTCTCCTTGTACAGGGTGCTGTGCTGCAGCGTTTAAATCTGGATGTCAGTATGCCACTATCGTTATTTATAGAGGAGACCCGTATTAACATTTTGAGAGCGACAGAGGAAGAGGGAGAAAGAGAAAAGCACATTTCAGATGGAAGGCACTCTGAATTTTGTCTTGCATTAATTGAACATTTATGTTTATCTCCTTTAAAGTAATCACTCCTATCTGTATAGGAATGTACATGTTGCAAGGCACTTTCACATACACCACCACCCTGGAGTCCCATAGAGACTCTTTGAGATACAAAATAGAATTTCTCTTCCTGCAGAAGCTCAGGGAAATTAAGCGACTCCCTAGCATGTTGCTCAGCTGGTGGTGCTAGAACTGGCTCTCAGTTTTGCATTTTCAAAATGCAGTTGTTCCTTCCTCTTATGGGTCATGTAAGGTATTCATGTCCCCATATAACAGATGAGGAAATTGAGCAAGGAGTCATAAACCCAGGCATGGTATGAGATGTTCATCTAGGCACTGAGGACACAGCAGTGAAAAAAATGGGTAAAAAATTCTTGCCTTGGCCAGGCGCGGTGGCTCATGCCTGTAATCCCAGCACTTTGGGAGGCCAAGGCAGGCGGATCATGAGGTCAGGGGATCGAGACCATCCTGGCTAGCATGGTGAAACCGCATCTCTACTAAAAATACAAAAAATTAGCCAGGTGTGGTGGCGGGCGCCTGTAGTCTCAGCTACTAGGGAGGCTGAGGCAGGAGAATGGTGTGAACCTGGGAGGCGGAGCTTGCAGTGAGCCAAGATCGTGCCACTGCACACTTTAGCCTGGGCGACAGAGCAAGACTGTGTCTCAAAAAAAAAAAAAAAAAGAAAAGAAAAAATTCCCACCTTGTAAAATGTCATGTAAAGCTAACATCCTGGTGGTTGTGTTAGATTATCTTTACAATTCTGAAACTCCCTAGTGTAAGTTATGATGCAGAGCTATTTTATCCCTAAAATTTTAATCGTCATTTGGAAATGATAAACTGGCTTAAAAGTCATAAAACAATAAAATATTTAATACTTTAAAATATTCAGCTAATTTTGGGGAACTTTTGGTTCTCTCTCATATTTTGACTCATATTTTGACTGTTGTGTTGATTCTGTAGTGGTATGATGATATATTTTCATATTCTGTTCAAGTCAACATAAGTCATAAAGCATTTATCTGTGTGTCCAATGAGACCAAACTGGACCTGCAGGATCCCTGTGGACCAGAAAGGAAATCTCTCAGTAGACCCCTGCTAACGTGGCTCACATGAACTGATAGCTAGGACAGTTATCCCCAAACATCTCTACACTTCAGAATCACCCAGGGAGATTCAAAAAGTATTGATTCCTGTGTCCTACTCCAGTGATTGTAATATAATTGACTTAGCATATGAGCAGAATGTTTAAAAGGTGATTCAGGAACCACTGAACTAGAATATGACTAATGGGATGATAACAGACAATTGTTTGCCTACCCAATAGCTGCTGTCAGTCACTTTCTAACTTGCAAGCAGAACCTCAGCTTTGGTCAGAGTATTAAATCATGATTCAGGGGGTGAATCATGATTGTTTTAAGCCAGTCATTATAATTTCACTCTCTCTGCCAATGATTAGTTTGGGGGTAATTATGTGAACCAGAACCAACCAATGAAACAGAAAATAATACCTACTGGAAACAATATGAGAAAGGTTTCTTTGCTATTGACAAAAGAGACTTCTTTAAGGAAGTAGTCCTTTCCTTTGCCACCTCTGGTTATGACGATGTTGAAAAGGTATAATAGCATTTAGAGACCATGGGGGAAACTAGGCAAAATACCAGAGCAACAACTGACAATGCTGAATGAAAGATGGAAAGAAACTGAGTCTTGCTGAGATTGTTGGGTTAACAGGATAATGAACTCTAATACCAACATATCTCCTGACTTTCTGTTATTTATCATTCATTTTACTTTAGTTGGTGTTTCTGAAATTTATAGCTAAAGTATACTAAATGATACATGAAATCCTAATTTTGAATGAAGTCTCGTAAGGAGCATAGTATATGCTATCCTAGGACAAAATAATGTTTTATCCAAACTTGCATATTGTCCACACTTGCATATTGTCTCTGAACAGAAACCAATCGATAATTCTTTTTAGAAAATGTTAGTTTTCTTACATGGCTACAACTCAAAAGATTTATTTCAAAATTATTTTTATTAACTTCTCAATCTATCAAAAAGCTTTACGAAAATTCTTCTTGAACCTCCTTATATTTTCTTCTGTGCCATTTAAAATGTTGGTGAGAAGAACTACAATTAAAAATACTTATATATTATTTAGATTACCACTGACACAAAGACTTCATGAAATGAAACTTCTCAAGAGGGGCTCTGGGATATTTTTGGTATCAGGTTGTGGGATAGGGCTATTTAAGGGGCAAGTGACTAATTGTCCCTTACTCAGCTTCCTAACAACTAGAAAGAAGAAAGATCAAGAGAAAGGTAAATGCAGATTAACTGGGGCCTCAATCAAATTTTAGGGATGATGGTTCACAAGGTGACTGACAATTCAAATTTTGCTTTCCATTGAGGATTCTGTAGTTTTCAGTTTGTCCATAGGATATTTTATGAAGTTGTAAATAATTATAAATAACATTCATTGGGTGCTTACCGTGTGCCATCCATCATGGCAAGCTTTTTACATGCATCATCTCAAATAGTTCTCCCAATCGACCTAGAAGGACTGTGTATCTTAGGGGATTTAAATGACTTGTGAAAGGTTGCACAGTTACTGAAGGGCTGGGATGGAAGCTAAGCCTGTGCTTTTATCAACAGCCCAGTGTTGTCTTCTATCCACAGTGGAAAGAACACAAACTGTAATCCAGTTCCATCAGTTACTACCAACGTGACCTTGGGCCTTCTTCACCCACTCCCTGTGAAAACTGAATAACGATGTTTTAAACTGGGAGCCCTGTCCAAATGTAACAGATTATTCCAATACTTTTGAGATTTGTTCTACAAGCATTGACAGAGTCAGTCCTTACTGTGTGCTAGATCTTATGCCAACTTCTGGGAGAACAGTAGTGTGTGAGACACAACAGTAGTTTTCCTCTCACTGCTGGACTCTGGCGGTGAGCTGGAGGCCATGCTTCGCTTTCCAGACAGGCCTGGGGCTGCCCCAGCTCTGGCTTTGTGTCGCGGAGCCATGCTACTAAAAGCTTGTCGAGAATGGATGCCAACAGCTCCCCAGCTGCCTCATGTTAATGTAATCAGCAAGAAGCCTGCACACCTGATGGTAGTGCAGAATATGAGGTGAATGATTAAAGTTTAAAAGGTCATATACCATTGTAATACTGAAAAGAAACTTTATGATTCATCATTCCTGATGTAATGTCATCTGTTTAATAAAGGCGTATTTCACCCACAGCTCATTTTTAATGGGCCTATTTAAGTAATGGCATTAGGGTTGGATTTTTTCCTTTCCCTCTCAAGCTAAGAGTGGTTTGTATGTAGTATACTTGAAAAAACCACAGTAGTTTAGAACTTGGATATTTACAGTATCTTTCAGGCTTCAGCTGACTGTGTATTATTTATGCCAAACCGCTGTACTTGGACTGAAATATCAGAGAAAGGCAATCAAGCAGCTGGATATGCTAATACACAAACCATGTCTTACTTAATTGTATGGATGGGAATTTATATGGTGGGCAAATATTGTTATCTGTAGGCTGGTGTAATGAGCCATGGTCAGAGGGTATGCTGCCCAGGGTGGTGTTTCACTCAAGCAGGAAAATGGAACTGGTAGGCTTGCTTCTCTCAGATCAGTGGTTCTCCAGTAGAGACAATTTTGTCCCCTAGGGGACCTTTGGCAATGTTTGGAGATGTTTTTTAGTTGTTACAACAGGAGGAGGTTGGGGGTGTTGTTCTTGGAATCTGGTGGGAAGAGGTTAGGGATGCTGTCAAACAGTTTGCATTGTGCAAGACACTTCCGGCTTCAACATATGGGGTAGAACTCAAAAGGCAAGTGGACTCTGAGGGAGTAAGGGAAAAGTTTTATGACCTTCTGTGGTAGGGAGAGTGAATTTTATCTCACTTTCTTGGTTCTATTTTTTTCTGATGCTATTACTATCTTTCTAAATGAATGTCTTGAAACAGTTCCTCTTCATCTATTAACACACACTTCATGGGAGAGGCGCATGGCATAAGGTGAGAAATGATACAGTGGGAGTGGCCATAATCTAGAATTTATTAAATGTTGGAAGGTGGGAGCATTGTAAAAAGCTATCTAGTTTATACCTTATCTTTAACAGAGAAGGAAACTGAAGCTCCAAAAAGGAAATAACTTTCTGAATGTAACCGGCTAATCATGACAAGCCACAATTTTACACTATTTGTTATCTTTGCTCTGAATTTGAGAACAACAGACTAACCCACACATAACTCTACTTTCCAAAGACAGCATGCAACTTAACATCTTCCCTAATCCTCTTTTTGTTCTTCTTTTCCCATCTCTAAATTCACCCCCCTCAAGATCTCTTTTTGAATATCGCATGACCAAAACCAAATTGCTCCCTGCTATTTCTTACTAACTTTTCAATAGATTTAACTTTTGGCTTTTCATTGGTAGAGGCAGTGATATTTCTGCTCTGTGGCTTTTTCTCTGTATTCTTAATGTTTTTGTTTTGTTTTGTTTTGTTTTATCTTGGGCATAATACTTGCTCCCTAATGTTGGTTACCATGGCATAAAACTTCAACTTCTGATGACCACTTAGGTCCTAGGATGGAGAACTCCAGAAGGTTCTCAGAAAGATCAGATATAAGGAAGAGTGATGTGTGCAATGCTCCGACTCACTGAATTGGTATAAACTGAACTCTTGATTCCCACCCCCTCAGCTTCTCTTCTCCCAATTCTCTCCATCTGAGTAAAATGTCAACTTGCACTATCTTGATGTTTAAGCCAAAAAACCTTAAAGGCATCTGTGATTCATTTTATTCTCTTTCTTTCCACATCCAAACATGTGATAAATCCTATTGAATATAACTTCGAAATATATCCATAATCCATCCATTTTTGGTCACCTTCACTACTTGCATCCACCGAAGTCTAAGCTGCTATCGCTTTCACTTAAAATATTGTACTATCCTCTCAAACTGCCTTCCTCCTTCTACCTGGCTGCCTAGTCTCTTCTCCATACAGCAACCAGAGTGATCATTTTAAGGTGTTAGTTTCTCTCTTAAAGTGGCTCTTCATCTCAATAAAAATAAAATATGAATTGATTTTACCTTACCAAATTTTATCTTACCAAAACCCACAAGATAATATTTACCTTTGCACCTGTCTGCCTCTCTGATCTCAGCTCCCAGGACCTTTCCTTTTGTTCTCCATACTCTTTTAGTGTGTTCTCCAAATATCAAATGTGCTCTCATTTTGGGACCTTTGCACTTTGTTTCCTTTGTCTCGATCATCCTTTCTTTACTGAAATTCCATTTCATCGAGAGAGCTTCCCTCATCCTTCCATCAAATGTAGTACAGCCTGTCCCCCACTCCTCTGTCATTGTATATCATCCTGCTTTATTTTACTTCCTAGTACTTAGCATCTCCCAAAAAACCGTGTGTGTGTGTGTGTGTGTGTATGTGTGTGTGTGTGTGTGAGAGAGAGACAGAAGAAAGCACTCCATAAGGGCAGGATCTATGCTTGTTTTGTACTTAAAGTAAAGCGGTGACAGGCACATGACAGGCACCCAGTTTTGAGTGAGTGAGTGAATGAATGAATACACAAATGAATGAATTGGTTATTTTTCCTTTATTATTTAACAACCAATATGCCATGCTGCTTAGAAATCTTTATCTTCATAATTTGAATAGGGGTAGGCTGTACCAAAACTGTTCGTGTCTAGTAGTAGTAAACCTAACTTCCAATTCAATATTTTGGGTGTTCAGTCACTTCTGGGTCTCAAATTTGGAAGAGCTGCTTCAAGGGTAAGACACTGGCTTATTATTTATCTGCACAGATTTTTTGGCTGGGTCCATGTCTATATATTTACTTTTATTTAATTCTTTTTTTCTTCTTTGACTGACCTTCCTTGAGATGTTATATCTGAATATCACCCACAAATTTGATGATCATGACTTTAGTGTGCCCTATTCAAGGTTAATGGTAATATTGCTTAGTAACCTCAGAGGTGCCACATCCATGCCCAAACTCCTTGGGTTGCCAATTATTATCACTCTCTCTTCAGTATAGGTGGAAGCATTGAAGACTGTTTGAATTGGCAAAGGCTGATATAAAATAGCTTTGCCACTAACATTTTGTGAGAGATCTTGTCGCAAGTGTTTTACAAAAAGGCAGAGATATAAGATCCCTTGCCTTCCTTTCATCTGCTAATTTGAAATTACGTTGTAAAAGGCTATGAAGTTTGTCGGGTGTGATTTGTTCTTTAAATGCCCTTGCTGCTTAATCTTCATGAAATCCTTATTAAGATGCTGAATGATCCTTAAACAGGATTTTTTTTTTAAAGGCACAAAAAAAGAATGTATAACAACAGCATGTCTGATGAGCAGATTGACAGTTATCTTGGATAAATGGATGCATGGGCCATGGAGGACTCTGGTGAACTAATGTAGTTCATCTCTAATTTTTGACCTTGGTTAAAGTTTAGTTTAGGACTAGTAGATTTAGAAGAGTATCCTGATATTTATTATAGCAGCAATACAAATAATAGAAATATATCAGGTTCAGTAACTTCTTTTATTTCCAGGACCCCAAGTATTTATATACGTTGCTTTTTTTTAAATTTTCATATTATTTTTGTGTCTTCTGGTGTGGTTCAAGACCTTAATTCTAGTCCTGGCTTTGTTACCAGTTGACTATGTGATTTTAGATCAGAGGTCAGCAAACTTTCTGTAACGGATCAGATCACAAATATTTTAGGCTTTCAGGGTCATATGGTCCCTGTTGCAGCTACTACACTCTGCTCTTGTGAAATGAAAGCAGCCAGATATAATATGTAAATGAATGAGTATGGCTGTTTTTCAATGAAACCTTGTTTACAAAAAGAGGCCATGAGCCAGATTTGGTTTGTGAGTCATAGTTTGCCGACTCCTAGTTTAGGTGATCGATTTAGTTTCTCTGGGCCTTATTTTCTCCATTCATCAAATATGGTGGCTGAGCTGGAAAGTGTTCAAGTTATAGAGTTATTTGCTCCTACATTCGGGACTCATCTACTAGGAGTTTTTCTAGTGCTTGAAATTATGGTATGCTGTACATTCAAAGGTCATCACTAGGACTGGTATGTCTCATTTGGTCCAAACACCAACCAGGGAGCAAACATTGAGGAGGGAGCTTCCTTTAAAATTCAAAGACATAGTGGACTCAGTCCCTAGATGAGTGCCGAAAGATTTTTAAACTAAACATACTACTTCCACCATAAGATGAAGAGTTTCAGGATTCCTCAGGGATTGGGGCAAAGGGATAATGCAAGAAGAGCCCCAGTATTATTTTTCCTACCTTACATCTCATCCTGACTTGATCGTGTCCCAATCCCCACACCATCACTTGTCCAAGCCTCATCATTCTCCAATCAAACCGTAATGCTTAAACCAAGTCTCCACATGCTCAAAGAAGAAATCCTTTGGAGACTTCTCTAAAGGTTGGATTATGAGCACAAAACTGTCACTCAAAATTTTCCCTTTGTGGAGAATGTGGGAGAGTATGGCAGGAGGTTTTCTCACCTGTCATTCACTTGGAACATATCTTTGAAAATCAAAAGCACATAATGAGTTCAGACCTCAAAAAATTATGCATCCTTTATTCTTCTTTAATATGTTGTTTGAGTTAGGGGACCAACGGGGATAACAGTTCTATTGGAGAACTTTAAGGAAATCTATTTATTTGTCAGGTTCATGCTAAGCAACCAAATGCTACTTCCATTCAAATTATGTCATATTTTTTAGTTTTCCAGACTCTCAACTAGAAAAAAAAATGTGTTTCTAAAAAACCTTTTTAAAAATAAAGCAGTTAGATCCTCTAGAGTAAACCTGTGTTTTGGTCACAAAAGTTAGGTAGGAAAGGAGGGAAAGGGTTAGCGAAGATACCTGACTATGTAATATAAATATTACTTTAGCATATGTGCCAGGAGCATTGCACACACTCTCATTTAATCTTATGCTAATGAAGTAGCTATTGTTTTCTCATTTTACATATTGGGAAACTAAGCTTTAATAATTTTCTAAGGTCACAAAAATTTTAAATGACAGAACAAGTTTTTAATCCCAAATCTCTCTATAAACAATGTTCCAAAACAATTTTTAAAATAATTATAATGGGGGCTAATCCAGTTAATAAGAATCTGATTACCCAATGGATACTTACTGCATAATGGACAGCATTTTTAGTGGGAAGGGTCTCAGTTACAGAAAATATCAATTTACTAAGTATAGGTGGTGACTTTAATCTTCAAATAAATAGTATCCTAGTGTGGGCCTACTGCACTATTTGGAGAGAATTTTAAAAATTTGAATGGCATTAAAATTTTAAATTGAATTAGATGAGCAATCTTTAGTTTGTAATAGTGCCCACTAATGAGTAAACTCAAAATTAGTTAAGAAGCCAGCCCAGGTTGATCTGCCAATATGGGATAGAACCAGGACTGGACCCATATCATTCAAAGTCCCAGCATTCTTTCTACCAAAATCAAAAAATGCATACCATTAGCATAAGAGATAGTAAGAAAGAATGTTAGGAAAGCAGGGAAGCTGTGATAGGATAATGCAACTTTCTAAAGGTTGGAAGAGAAAGCAACCTGGAATGGAAGCCCAGCTGTGTGGACTGTGTGGCAGGAGGTGCAACAATAATGCAGACTTACCTTCAACTGGCTCTGTAAATTGTATCTCTCAGTGCCTCTATTATTTGTTTTTAATTTGTAAGATTCAAGGGTTAGATTATTAAAGATTAAAAAACGGTGACCTGGAAAACAAATTAAACTCAGGAATGAGTTTTGTTTATACTGTACAATGTTTTACTTTAAAACAATGAGTTTAGATGTGAAATGAACTCCCCAGTCCTTATCACTCCCATTTGTCTTGCACCCCACTGGCCTCTTCACACTTTATGTGATCTGCCTGGCCACTAGCAATTCTTTGCCTTTGCAGACCCTGCAAACAAACAATCAAGTTCCGGAAGAGCTATTATGGTCTCTCATTCTCTAATTTACCTGGTTAGTGAGAAAAGGTTTGGGGCTACGTTCTAAAAATAAGTTACCTGGAAATTGGTTTAACAAGAAAAATATCTTCATTTCAAAGCAGAGGAAAATCTACTCAGCACACACAAAAATGTAGTGAGATCTCTCCTAGCCATGGCAATTTCCAGGTGGATGACAGGAGGGAAGGACAATGTTCCCAGTGAAGCCGAAGCTGGAATCATGAAAAGCTAAATAGAATTACCTAAACTGGAATTTGGCCAAGGTTTAGGGCTACCACCTGTGCAAGTTGGGGTGACCTGATCAAGGAAGTTGTAGTTTTCCTGCGATAAATGGGCCTCCTGAAAGTTCAGCAATCTGGAACACAGGCTGGGTGGATTTGACAGAATACTTCCCTTTGAGCAGTGCCGCTTGGCAAATATCCTCTTCAGAGAAGTTTTAGCTTCACGAGTCAGGTCTGTTTACTTCAAGGCAGTGGATGATTTTAATTTTCATTAGCCTTCTGTCAGTGACCCCAATTCTCCTGGAGAGGCCAGTGTCCCTCCAAATTCTTGGGATACAAGGGCTTGCATATCTCACTTCTTGTATTGTGTAGCTTTTAGGTACATAATCTCATTCCACCCTCACCACAAACTAATAATGTAGGCAGGCAGGGAAGGAGTGCTTATCTCTAGCATAGAGGTGAGTAAACTGGGACTCAGGGTTTCTGAGCCAGACCTCAATCTAGGTTCACACATTTGCTGCCTGTGATGTTTCCTTTGTACTGTGGCACAAGTACATGGAGTTCTTCCAGGGTTAATGGCAACAAGGTAAGTTGTATCCATTCATAGACAAGGCAATTGTAATAACCTGAGCAAACACAGTTAAATTGATTATTGAGATTAACAAACACAGCCATGACATTAGAGCCTCTATCGTGACCTCCTTTCTTTCTTTCCTTTTCCCTGTATTGGTGAACCATGCCCTTAGAGGCTCAGTCACCAATGCCAGAAGGAGGTTATCTCCAACTTCTCCTTTTCCTTCTGGTTCTTTATCCTGGTGAAACAGTTCCCTTGACTAGGGTACATACCCTGGCTCTTGGTCTTGGTGTAGAAGGAATTCAGGACACAGACACACATGAGGAGTGGGTTTTAGAGCAGAAAATTCAACAGAAAAAGTAGAAAAGAGAGAGAAAAAGAAGGAAAGAGAGAAAAAAGCTTCCTCATGTTGAGAAAGCCCAAAAGAAGGTCTCCTATCAGAGAAAAGGAGTGGTTGGTGCGAATGCGCCATTTTATAATACAGTTTGGGGAGGCAGTGTCTGACTTACATAGGGCTCATAGATTGGTTTGATTAGTTATGACATCTACGTAGTGTGTGGGGAAGGCTGGTCCCCCACGCTAATCTTATCATGCAAATGGGCATTCCAGTTGATCAGCGCCATCTTATCTGCTTCTTACTGTACACATGGCTGACAAAGAGAAGGGAAGATGGAGCCGCCATCTTGAACTTGATTGGCACAACTGCCGGTATCTAGGTCGGCAGCTGGATTTTACAGGCTGCTCTTTGTTAGAAAGGAAAATAATTTGGGGCTGCTTTTCATTAAAAAGAAAAGCCTTACAGAGGACTCCCATACCCTTGCTATCTGCCTAAGTAATTTCTTCTTAACTCCTGTATCACTGGTAGCCACTGAGTTCTGTAGAACCACCTTCCTTTTATCTCTTAATGCATCTTCTCTCATCCCCACTGATAGTGCTAGTATATCAGATCCCACTACTTCTCTCAAAGGCTGTTGAGGTAGCATTTCCACTGGTCTGTGTAGCTTCTGGCTTGTACCTCTACAATCACTTTATGTCTTTCCTAATCCACCTTTCCCCTCCCCAGTAGAATGGCCCTGTCTTTAATGATTCCCTCCATGGAGCCCTGTACATCCAGGGAAGCATCTGTAGTATGTTATTATCAATGTTATCTTTGTATGTCTGTCTCCCTGGCCGGACTAGAAGCAACTTGAGAAAAGGGACCCTAACTTATCCCTCATTGTATCCCCATTGACTAACTATCTGGCAATAGTAGGTGCTTAAGCCCTGTTTGATAAAAAGAACAAGCAAATATTTAAAAGGTCCCATTATATCCCAGGCACTTTGAGAGATGTGAAGGATAAAGTCCCCCTGTGGAGTTCATAGTCTAGTGCTGACATCTAAGCAGATAACCATGATAAAGTTTGATAAGTGCTTTAACAGAAGAGGAGCATTCTGTGGGAGCAAGGGGTGAGCACCAGAGCCGTTCTCTCTTTCCACCACTTGTCCAGAGGGAAGAAACCTGAAGGAGCATCTTCCTGGCAGTCCTTTGGCTGCCTTTTCCTCCTCACTCCCAGCACTATTAAGCATGACCTGGCACATATTGCTAACAAGTTAAGCAGAAGCATTTCTCTGGAACATCGGCATCCACTTTGTTGAAATCCATTAATTCTAAGCTTTAACACCCTTGGCCGGAAATAGCTCAGAAACTTATGGGGGAATAAGAAAAACAGATTGCCTGGTCACAGTCACGGGGAAGATATTAATATTTCCTTTCGTGGGTAGCTCTTTCTCTACATCCTTTCTCCAACTGCCTGTACCTCAACCCCCACCACCAAAATAAATGTTTTCCAAGAATCTACGAGATGATATTTGAAAGTAAATCAAAACGTAGACAGAGGGTCAACGAAAAAGGATAAAGCTGCCACGTATATGTGTCTAAGGCAGTAAATGGGGTAACTTGTTATATTATTTACAGTCTCCATAAAGACAGGGCCCTTGTTGCTCAGACAAAGCTCTGAGCTTATTAATTGCCAGCAAGGTCTTTCTACTCCTAGGTTTTTCTTCTGTTGATGGGGGTGGCAGGGAGAGGGTTAACTCTCTTTCCCTGTCTTTCTTTCTCTCTTTCTTTTTGTCCAAGTAAGCTTTAGGGTCTAGGGGAAGGGTTTGTTAAGCCTCCAGATTTCTCTGCATTATGTCCAGGTGGCATGACGTGTGAACAGACGAAAGATTAAAATCACCGAGGAAATCGCTCTGTCTGAGCCCAGATCACGACGCCTTTCAGTGACCCAGCGACCCAAATGCTATCTGTCAACTTGTCCTTCCAGCGACTTTTCACCCCATGCTCTGTGGCTGCTACTCCAGAAAAAAAGAAAAAAAAAATCAGGAGTTAGAAGGAGGAGGGTGGGATGGAGGAAGCTAGGATAAAATACTGCCTTATTACTAAAGACTCTGCAATGCAGGTCAAATGTGGGGCAAGGGAGCCTTGTAACAAACCAAATACTTTTTCCAGATCTTCATTCCAGAATGTTTCCTCACTCTCTACTGAAACTCTTAGTTCCTTCAGGAAATATCACACAAAATCATAGGCTCTGCTTTCCCCAAACAAATACTAATTCCTAGCAAGCCCACTGAGGATGGAGATTTTCCTGAGTTTCAAAAAACTTCCTACAAAATCTGCTTTGTCTTTGCTCAGGTGCTTAATGAGTTAGAGAGGTAACCAAGCTTCCTTTACCTCCCAGGCCTTGCCAGACTAGGTTGCTTTTTCTGGGGTAGGAGAGGTGAGATTAGGTGAGATGAGAGAAGGAGGTCAAAACATACACTGTGCAGATATTTTTACAAAGCTGACCACTCAAATCAAGAGCCTGCTTCTTAAAAGCCTGCAATAAAACTGGGTTGGCAGCAGAGCCAGATGGAGACTTCATATGCCCCAAACAACACAGACTACTCATTCCTCTAAGTCCTACACTGAACTATATGAAGTTATCTTCTGCAAATAAAAATAGTCAAGTTTTGGTAATTTCTTATGGTTCAAACTAATTCAAAATATAAATAGTACCAAATCATAAGTTAGAGAAATATCAAATATCTTCTTCTTTCAAATAAGTGGTTTTGATGCCCTGCTCTGTTCGTGTCTTAAGGCTGTGCTTTGTCTGCCTATGGGATAACTCGGCACTGCTGGGTCCACTTCTACATTAAAATAAAAGATAAAATAGAAGCCACTTAGCACAGTTTCTTAACAAACCTGCAATTTTTTTTAAAGACTTTGACAAGTAATACAGTAAAAATACATCATTTTAAGTAGTCATTGTATGTATTAAGGCCTTTGTTGAACTTTTTGATATTTAGGAGTTTGCATAAACCTAAATGTTAGTGTGCTCTTTTACTTGGTACCTTTTTCTGTCCTAGGATTTTATCCAGGATTCCATATTACATTTTGTCATCATGTTTCTTTAAGCTTCTCTTGACTAAGACATTTCTCAGGCTTTCCTTGTTTCGATGACCTTGAGAGTTTTGAGGAGTATTGGTTAGGTAGAATACTATATAGCATTTATATTGTAAAATCTATATAGCATTTAATATATGTTAACTTCATTTAATGTAATAAATATTTCTTTAAGTCATCACTTACTTTTTCAGAAGCATTATTTTAATGACTGCACAATATTCCACTGATAATTGTGAAGTTTAGATGTTTTTCTAAAGAAAACAAAATGGCTTTTTTACTGCATATTTTTTAACATTGTCTGCAGATTAACATGTAAGGGATAGCATTCATTGGGGAAAATATACATATATAATAAATATATCCTGGTGGTGATAATTTTTACATTCTTGTTTGACTTCTGTCCCAGTGCAGTATATAAATCTGGGCATACATATACTCCCAAAAAGAAATAATCTTGAGACATATTATCCTTAACCCAGAACTTAATGCCTGTCAGTCACTACTGCATGCATTTCCTTCCTGAGACCAAGGTTACAGAGTGCCAGAGTTGCAAATGTAGATCATTAGAGTTTAAGTGGAAGATACCTTGTAGATTCTTCCCTGTAAGGTTTGCATTGTCCTAACTCTGTAGAAAAGAGTCACTCATTTATTTCTGTAGAATTGTTTACCCCTGGGACTTGGGGTCATTCAGTCATAGAAAGGCTGGTTCACTTTCATATTAAAGGCTTGGGAACAACTACTTTAAAAGAACCCCAGCCTATAAGGTTTACATCACCTTCATCCAACTAATTTCCTCATCTCACAATGGTCCTCAATGGTTTGCTTCTTCTCACCTTGCATTACCAAGTCTGTCCAATTTATCTCCTAAGTATATCTTCTGTCACTCACCTCATCAGTTTCTCCTTGGCTGCCTTCATTCTAACCACTGTCATCTCTCGACTGAAATATTATAGCAGACTTCTAACTGGTCTTCCTCCTTTACCTTGGTCCAGGCTTTATTTTCTCAAGTCCATACCTTCTTCTTGCATATGCATGTATGTTTCCATCACTCTATCTATATCATGAACACACACACACACGCACAGGTGGCTCTTCTACTACCCTATTTAAGAATGTCTTGTTTGATTCCCATTGCCTGTCACAGCTCAGCTGCTAAATCTGCTATCCATGTGACTTTGGGTAAGCAATCTAACTTTTCTGTGGCTCAGTTTTCTCATCTGTAAAATGAGAACCGTAGTACCTGCTTGATGGTGTTAGTATAGGAGTTAAATGTGACAATAAATATCAAATCTTAGAACATCACCTTGTCTGTGGAATACACCCAATGAACACTACCTATTACTACAACTACTACAACCACCAAAGTCTAAACTTCTTTTTTTTTTTTTTTTTTTTGAGACAGAGTCTCGCTCTTTCACCCAGGCTGGACTGCAGTGGCGCTGTCTTGGCTCACTGCAAGCTCCGCCTCCCGGGTTCAGGCCATTCTCCTGCCTCAGCCTCCCTAGTAGCTGGGACTACAGGCGCCCGCTACCACACCTGGCTAATTTTTTTTTTTTTGTATTTTTAGTAGAGACGGGGTTTCACTGTGTTAGCCAGGATGGTCTCGACCGCCTGACCTCGTGATCCACCCGCCTCGGCCTCCCAAAGTGCTGGGATTACAGGCGTGAGCCACCGCGCCCGGCCTCAAAGTCTAAACTTCTTATTATGACACCAAAATTTCAACCACAGAGACTACTGTCTTCCTAAGCCTTGTATTTCCTGTCTGTCATGACTTTGCTTCTGAATTTCTCTTTTCCTAAAATGTCCATTTTCTACTGCCTCAATTTCTGCCTTTCCCAATGCCTCAACCAGTCTTTGATTAACAGTTTAAAATGTTTATTTGCTGCGATCTTCTGTAAATAGAGCTCCTTCCTCTTAGCTTTCTCTATAAGGATTATTTGTTAGACTTTATTTATTAAAAAAAAAATCAAGGCTCAAGATAGCTAAGTGATTTTTCCCATAAACACACAGCTCAAAATAGGTAATGAAGGTAAGATTCAAATGCAGGTATCCGTGGCAATCTGTGCTTTTTTCTCTCTATCATCTACCTCCTATTTGGGCAATCCACAAAGAGCTGTCTTGAAAATAGGTATGGATTTTAATAGCTTTGGAGTCTGGTTTAATTCTATCACTGGGCCAAATGTTTAACATTTATTTGGAGAGGGTGGGTAGGAGTCGAGCAGGAAAAATTTTTCTTCCTCATCTATAAATGAAAATGCGAGTTATTTTCCTTTGAAATCTTTCTGCTCTAATAGTTTGTCATATTGCCATACACCTGAATACAAAGTGGGAACTTATTTGAGATTTGATTGGATTTTGAGCTGACCACTTTGTAGTTCTTTGGTTCTCTTCTCTTAGTCTTAAACTTAAATAAGGGGTTTAACTCAGAAATATCACCTATGGGAAATTGAGGATACACTTCTAGAGCCAGGGCCTGTCAATAATATCTCCTAATTCCATTAGAACCACTTGCCCTCCCCTGCTGCTCTGATACTTATAAACCTCTCTGTTCTCATAACAGATTCAACCTTAGGATTCCAAGACCACTTCACACCCTGCTGGGGTTTGGCTGGCTCAGAAAACTGGTGCACAGATCTTCTTTGTTCCTCCAGCTGAACTCAAATACAAACCTTCATCCTGATGAGATAACGGGCAATCTGTGTTTTGTCCCTCTCCATTGCTGTATATGCAATCAAGGTACCCTCTCAGGACCCAGTGATAATATTAATTACAATCTCTTATTTAAAAGGAGTTCCTGCCTGAAGGTCTCTATGCAAAGAGAAAGTTTCTCTGTTTTTGAGGCAGAGTCTCACTCTGTCACCAGGCTGGAGTGCAGTGGCTTGATCTCTGCTCACTGCAACCTCTGCCTCCAGGGTTCAAGCGATTCTCCTGCCTCAGCCTCCGGGGTAGCTGGGATTACAGGCATGCACCACCACGTCCAGCTAATTTTTGTATTTTTAGTCAAGCGGGGTTTCACCATGTTGGCCAGGATGGTCTTGATCTCTTGACCTCGTGATCTGCCCACCTCAGCCTTCCAAAGTGCTGGGATTACAGGCATGAGCCACCAGGCCCGGCCGAGAAGGTTTCTTTTTTTTTTTTTAAGAAGGAAGAGCCACTTCCGGTTAAGTCACAAAGCAAAGGGAATGCTAGTCATTCTTTTCTATAGCAGGTACAGCCAGGCAACATGAGATACACAGGCATTAAGAACACAGGTACTGCCCTGAACTGGAGGGGAATTTGTCAAATCTAATATTTTCTGAAAAGTCTTCTCAGACCACTCTGACCATGAGTAACTTACTTCCTCCACCACTAAGCATCTAGAATAAACCTGTCATGGCCACTCCTCTTGCCTTTCTTCATCCTCTTAAGTTTTATTATAGTAGGTGAGATTTGAGTAAATAAGTTTTTGAATTAAGTCACTTCTCTATTGTTTTTAGTTATGCAACTTCCAACCATTCATTCAACCTCTCTGAATCTGAGTCTTGTTTTTTTTCCTCATGTTTACAATAGGATAAAAATTAAAAATTCTTGGGCTGTTTTAAACATAATGTTAGATTAATGCTTATTGTCTATATATATTTGAAACTTTACTGAGGTCATTAGCTATATATTATAACATTATTCCTCAGGGGCCAAGTACAACATCTATTTCATAGAAAATGTTAAGTAAAGTGGATTCTTCAGCTTTGTCCAGTCTGGGACAAGCCTAAATAGAAATACAAGAGAACTAACAATTTCCTTCTTATTTTTCTTTGCATCAATCTTTCCTTCCCTTAGGTGTTTTCTGTTCCAGCTCCTTCCTTTCTTCCTTTCTTTAGGGAAGCCTACTGAGATGTCTCCATCCCCTCAAGCTCCTCTACCTTTCTACCTATCAAGACAAAGGTTTCTATATATCAGAACAAAAGGCATGATAGAAAGCTAAAGGGGTCACAATACATTCATTATAGAAAAGAGTTAATATACAGTAATTAGAAAAATGTGTTGCCCCCAAATGCAAGAAAAGAAATCCCTAGAGTCTTTTCAGCAAAGAATAATAGTGGTCTTTACTTTCACAAAGATTAGCTTATTTTCATGAAAATCTATGAGAAGTTTCCAGGTCCGTAAGACAATGATAGCAGCCTAAGTTATAATCTCTGCACATATCCTCGAAAAAAGTTACAGATGAACAAGGAGAGCAAATAAAATCATGCCTATCATGACTTGCAATATAATGTAAAAACAAAGAACTTCACAAATCTTAATTTATAACTAATTGGGAAAATAAGCTACTTATGTTCATTGAGTTGGCTCCAAAACTTACTCCAGAGCAGAATAGAGGGTTAGGTGGGGAAAGCAGAGAAGAAAGGAGAATGAGGAAGGATAGAATCAGAAAACGTCACTTAAAGCTGTTAGGTAGAATATTCAAAATTAGATAAGAAAAAAGAGACTCTAGTCATTATATAGAGGCTTTAGTAAAGGTAACAGCTGGGTCATGAATACAAACTGTTATGTAACAAAGGTAGCCAAAACAAAGCAAATAAACAAAAGCGATTTAAAGGGTTAAAAAAATAAAAAAGAGAAAGAGAGATCATATGGTGCAAGTCACTGTACAGTGAAACTGTACAATGTACACAGTAAAATAACTGATAGAACTGAAATGAAACATATCAGTCATGGTCATGAATGTAAATGAGTATAACTCACATATTAAAAGGAAAATATTTTTAAATTGGCTCACAAAGCAAAATCAGCTCTGCACAGTGTACACTAGATGCACCTAAAACAAAGAAGTGAAGAAGGTCCGAAATTAAAGAGCTGAGAAAAATGTACCAGCAAATGCAAACAAAATGAAATTGGGGGTTATGATCTTGATGTCTAACAAGTTAGAACTCAGAACAGAAAAGGGATAAACAACACAAAGAAGAAACTTTATAAAGGCAAAGGCCACAATTCAAAGCAAAGACAAGATAGAAACTTTCCCCTCTCAGCCACCTTCCTAAAGCAGAAACTAGAAGAAATGCAGAGACAGAAGCACACAAACATCAGGTGACTTGACATGCCATGCTCAGCCTGAGAAAGATAATGTGGATAAAAAATAAGGATAGAGAAGACACAAACAACAAGTAAATAAGATGGATTTATTTTCACTCTCTTAATAGAAAATAAATCTTCTCTCATGCATATTGGACATTTATAAAAATTTACCAATTCACCACGTTAGTGGTGAATTATAAATAAATTATAAAAATGTATTCTTAGAAGTGCTAATAAAATATAAAATTCTGTGATTATTATGAAAAAACTGGACTCAAATGAGGAAATACAAACCAATATCACAGATATTGTAAAAAAATGATAAAAAACTGTGATTCAGAATCACATGTCTTTAATCATACAATTAAAGCAGTGATCAGAAAAAACTTATGGTAGTGATATAGAAGGGCTGGGCTCCCAGCTAAACCTGTGAGGAGTGGCCAGTGGCGGACTGAGTGAAATAAGTTACTCCAAAGGGGGTCAAGGGAACTATCCTATCTCAGTATTAAATATATATGTCAATAAAAATGGACAATGACAATAAATTTGGAAAACAAAATAAAGAGAACAAAGGAGAGAAATCAGAATACAAACAGAAACTAATGAAGTAGAAAAAGAAAAATAGCTATACCATAAATAAATATTGGTTTAAAAAATAAACAAAATAGACAATCACTAGCTAATCTAATCAAAAAGGTAAGATTGTATATGGGAAGGGGATAAGAGGAAAGAACACAAATATACAAGATAAAAAATGACAAAGAAAAATAACCATTGAAACAGAGAAGATTTAAGTAATGAAAAAGTGAATAATTTTGTAGAAAAACATAATTTGTCAAAACTGATTCCAATAAAGAAAACAGACCAAGTACTATAGAAGAAATAGAGAAAGTCAACTGTTACTTCTCACTCTCAAAAAAAATCAGAAGGTCAAGATGATTTCACAGGGGAATTCTACAGAAACTTCCAAATCCATGTCATCCTATTTGTATAAGAACATAGAAAAATGATCTTCCAAACGTTTCTGACAAAAAGAATGAACATTAACAACAAAACTTGATGTAAAAAATATTTTTTTCCTCAAACCTAAAGACTATTTTCACTTACAAATGTTGATGCAATAGTCTAAAATAAATATTAACAGTGCCAAACAGCATATTAGCAAAATAATAATTCATTAGGACAAAAGAGAGTTTATATAAGAAAGGCAGGATAAATCAAGAATTAAAAATCTGCAAATATACTAGACCTGTGGAGAAAAGCTATATGTTCATGCATGCTGAAAAAGCATTTGCAAAACTTAATTCACATTTTCAATGGAAACACATAATAAAAGTAACCAGTGGATATTTTTCAATGTGATAAAAGATGTATATCTTACCCAAAAGTTGGTATATAATTAATGGAAAAATACTTAACTTATTCTTTCTGAAGTCTAGCCCCAGGCAAGAATGCCACTTCACTATCCTTCAATATAGAACTGGAGATTTTAGGACACAGATTCTGACAGAAGTACAAAATTAGAGACATAAGAATTAGAAAAGTTATGTTAAAAATACTTCTATTTGAAGATAAAATGATATGGCTGTATGTCTTGAAAACCCATGAACATCTATAGAAATATAACACAACTAATAAAATTTTAGTACAGTTGCAGAATATTAAAATAATGTATAAAAATCAATATTCTTCATTATATCACATTAACAGAATTAAGGACAACAATATATGATCATCTGAATTGATGCAGAGAAAACATTTGACAAAATTTGACACATTTTAAGATAAAAACAGTCAACAAAGTAGGAATTAAAGGAAACTATTTCAATGTAATAAAAGCCATATTGATAGTGACGGGAGACAGACAAATTCCTAGACAGACAGTGATGGGTCCTTAGTGAAACTCAACCTTCAAGCCAAGGAAACTCTGAAGCCTGAAAACCAACCTACCAGTTCTGATAGAATCCATGGACTGGAGTGAGAACTTCCATCCTCATTTTGCCACTCTCTCTCTATTGGCTCATTCTAAATGCTACCTTTTAACCAATCAAATGGTGCCTTTTCCAAGACTACCCATAAACCAATCCGCATGTGTTTCCCCATTCTAAGCCCATAAAAACCCCAAACTCAGCCTCACAGATGGCTACCCATTTTGGGGTCCCTCTTGCTGTTGAGAGCTTTTCTTTCACTCAATAAATTCTACTCTGCCTTACCCGCTTCTCTGGTGTGTGTGTACCTTATTCCTCTTGGTCATGAGACAATACCCAGAACTCATCAAACTGTGGGAGCAAAAGAGCTGTAATGCTCCTGCTTGCTGAACTGTGGGCTGTGGGAGAAAAAGAGCTGTAACACTCCTGCGTGATGAACTACAAGGGGTGAAAAAAGCTGCAATGATATATAAAAAGTCCACAACTAATATTATCCTCAATGGTGAAACACTGAAAGCTTTATACCTAAGATCAGGAGCAAGACAAGGATGCCCACTTTCACCATTTCTATTCAGTATAATACCGAAAGTTCTAGGCAAAACAATTAGGCAAGAAAAATAAAAGCATTCAAATTGGAAAGGAAGAAGTAAAATTATCTCTACTCACACATAAAATGACCTTATATGTAGAAAACCCTAAAGATCCCACACTCAGAGAAAAACTATTAGAACTAAAAGATGAATTCAGCATAGCTGTAGGATATAATCAACACATAAAGTAGTTGTCTTTTCATACAATAACTATGAACTATCATCTAAAAAAGAAATTAAGAAATAATTTACAACAGCCTCAAAAAATGCTTAGGAATAAACTTAACCAAGGATGTGAAAAACTTATACATTGAAAACCACAAAGCATTGCTGAAAGAAATTAAAGAAGACACAAATGGAAAGACATCCTATGTTTATGGACTGGAAGACTTAATATTGCTAAGATATAAATACTAACTAAAACAATTTATAGATTCAACACAATCCACATCAAAATCTCAAGTGTCTTTTTTTTTTGCAGAAATAGCAAAAAATCATCCTATAATGCACATGGGATCTCAAGAAACCTTGAATAGCTAAAATAATCTTGAAAAAGTAAAACAAAGTTGGAGGATTTATGCTTCCTGATTTGAAAACATTACAAAGCTATTACAGTCAAAATAGTATGATACTCGTGTGAAGGCAGACATATAGATTAATGAAATAGAATAGAGTCCAGAAACAAACCTAAATGAGGGTGCCAAGATCAGTCAATGGGAAAGAGTCTCTTCAACAAATGGTATTGGGAAAACTGGATATGCACATGCAAAATAATGAATTTGGAGCCTTATTTTATACCATATACAAAAATTAACTCAAATATATTAAAGGCTTAAATGTAAAATCCAAAAATGTAAAACTCCCAGAAGACATATGAAAAAAATCTTCATGATATTAGATTTGCCCATGATTTTCATAAACACCAAAAGCACAGGTAACAAAAGAAAAAATAGACAAAAGGGACTATGTCAAATTTAAAACTTTTGTTCAACAAAGGACACAATCAACTGAGTGAAAGGTGGCCTACAGAATGGGAGAAAATATTTGCAAATCATGTATCAGCTGAGGGGTTAATATCTAACATATATAAAGAACTACTATAACTCAACAACAACAAAAAATCAAATTACTCTAAAAATGAGTGAAGGACTTGAATATACATTTCTTCAAAGATGATATGCAAATGTCCAATAAGCATATGTGAAAATGCTAGATATCCCTAATCATCAGATAAATGCAAACCAAAACCACAATGAGATATCAGTTCACACCCATTTGGATGGCTACGATAAAAACAAAACAAAACAAAACAGAAAATAACAAGTGTTGGCAGGGATATGGAGAAGTTAGAATACCATGCAAAAAATGCTCAATGATGGGGGGCTATCCCTAACAAATACTACGACATATTCTAAACGCTCTAAAATAAACATAGCATGGCACATGGATAGACAGACTGAGCAATGAAACAATAAAGTACATAAATAGATTGTTGAAATTTGGCAAATGATAAAGGCAGCATATTTAATCATTGGGGAAACACGACCTATTAAGAAAAAATGTTGAGAAAACTAGATAGCCATTTAGTAAAAGATAAAATTGACAAATATCACAATGTCAGAAAAAATTCCACATTAATCAGATATCTAAAATGGAAAAAAATTATAAAAAGTATCAGAAAATATGAGTAAATTTATTTATAGTTTGGAAATAGGAGAAGCCTTTCTGAATATACAGAAATTTTAGTAAAATGACCTGGAAACAATGACTTGATAGCAATGAGTGCACTCAGGGCCCAAATTTTAGTTTTTGATATCATTCCTACTCAATGGAAGCTGGGATCCTGAAGAAAGAGCTGATTCTGGGTCTGGATCAGGGAATTTATAAAGTGAACATTTTGTTTTGGGGTGCAGGGAAAGAGAAATGGCACTGAAAATGGCCCGTATCCAAAGTCACAACACTCCTTTTGGCACGTCCCCTCACTACTCCTCACCCTAGGCCATATTTAGGAAAATGTGAACATAAAAATGAAAGTGACTCTAATTGGCTCTGATTGTAAAAGAATAAACAAAAATCCAGGAGTCCATAGTGATTCTTTTTCCTATGTCCAATATCCCCTTCTTTTGCCACACAAAAGCCAGAAAGATTGATCTAAATTAAGATGTCACTTTTCTTCCTAGAACCCTTCAGTGATTTCCCTTGGCTTTTAAAATCTAAAATCTTTGCTATGACCGCTAAGGCCTTGAATGACCTGAGCCTTATTTCACTGCAACTTTATCTCCTATATTCTCTCTCTCGCTCAGTGCCTTCTTAAACACACTGGCTCCTTTTCTCTTTCTTGAACACATCAAGCCCCTTTGCTACTTGGGGATTCTGTACCACATTTATTTCCTCTGTGACATTTATAGCAATCTTCAATTATCCTGTTTCTTTCTTTATTTATTTGTTACCTGTCTTTCCCAGGAGAATATGAATTCCAAAAGGGCAGAAAAGTCTGTCTCTTTACTGTCATATTACAGTCCCAAGTGTAGTGACTGCAAACAGTTGGCTCTCAGTGGCTATTTCTGAATAAATGTATGTTATATGAATGAATGATGAATAAATTAAAAAAATGGGTCTTCTGACTTCCAGTTCCAATCTCTCTCTGTGACAAGGCTCTCTTTTTTTTCTCCCTGTTTAGTTCATCTCTGTATGCACATGGACCATCCTGCATATGTTATGCAGCCTAAACGCTTACACATTACAGCTTTCCATGTAACTATCAGTGAAATCATCTGATATTGTTACTGTTTTTCCTCTTACAAGGATAATATTGGAAAGGTCCTTAGAAAATGCCTGTAATCCTCTTGTTTTACAGATAAGGAAACTGAGGCTTGTCATGTTGTATATATTGCCCAAGTCACAGCTAATTAGTGGTATATGTGAAATTACAACCTACATCTCCAAATTTTCTAGTTCAGTGGTCTTTTCAGTACCCTTTCCTTCTCCATACTGGTTTACCCCTTAATCTTCAGCTTCCTACCTCTCCCCAGCACACAATAGGAATAGGAAAAAGATTGTATAAGTGAAAATGAAGTCCTGAGAGTATCTTAGAATCATTTGGTGTCCCCAGGAGAGAGCATTTCACTGAGCTAGTACACATCATTGTGTTCCTATGCAGCATTTTTGAAATCACTAGTGTGCCCTCCGAGTGAGATTAGCCTCAGATGACATTACGTCTTAGGAGGCTAGATGCTAGCACATCCCCAGTGTGTGCATTTATGTAGTCTACTGTTCCCTAAGAACCACCTTGCCAATTGTAGGGATGGAAAAATTATAGCCGGAATTCCATAGCAATTATTTCTGTATTTCCCATGTTTGTTCAAATGATAAATGTAAAACCATCATCTATTTTTAAGCTATTTGAGCCTATTGACTCAAAAGAACAGGAAAGCCATGTCAGGACAATTCTGTTTTATGAAAAAGTAAGGGTGGGGGCTTCTGCTATTCTTTAAATAGTCTAAAAGTTTAAGGTTGTTTTTTACACAGAACTGTGCAGTTAATTGGAATTGAATAGCCTTGCCTTCCTCGTAAATGAAGCCCATTCCCAAGATTAAGATACTAAATCTTAATCATGGGACGTCCCTGAGGCAAGGATGTGCATTGAAGTGTAAGCAAAGGTTTAGCAAAAAACATACTATTCCAATGGGCACAGAGTCTGCAAAGGGAGCAAGGCCAACTCTTCCAGAAGAATGTTTACTTAGATATTCATGAAGTTTTCATTGTCTTACTCTGCAGTCTTTTCCTTAGCCTCCATGGCTTAGTAATTCCTTTATCCATTGCCATGTAGTATCAGTTATTCATATGGCAGAACACTGTGGGTTAGGAACACAAAGATGGTACAACTCTCCCTCTTTCCTTAAGAAACAATTTAATAAAAGTTTAGCCTACTTATATTATGTACAATGTATATGTACCTCTATTTAAGCCATGTAGTGGGGGAAATGAATAGAAATGACTTCAGAGTGTAGCAGGGTTTGAAAGAAGTTCTGAGGTCATCTTGGCCATTGCTACTCAAAGTGTAGTCCCTGGGCCAGAAGCATCAACATCACCAGGAATCTTCTATGAAATGTAAAATCCTTGGCTTCCCCTCAGTTCTACGGAATCAGAATCTGTAATAAGGTCTTCAAGTGATTCCTGTAAACATTAAATGTGAAAAGTTTTGATCTAGTCTCTTTGGATTTGTTCTATGTTTACAGACACAGAGAACTGTAATTCTGTGATGAATATATATTCAAACCAACATTTGTCCCTGTCTTCCACTCAATACCACACAATTGTATCCAACTTTGGCTACCCTTGCGTAGGTACAGCCTCACCTGCATTTCAGAAGAAAGGATGAATCATTTAGGGCAATAGCTGGGTACTTGGACACAGAAAACAAGAGAGTGGGAGAGGTAGAGAACAAGAGAAGGAAAGAGGTAGAGGGAAGAAAGGAGAGATGCTAACTATGATCTCTCCTGTATCAAAGGATAAATATCTTTCTAAAAAATATGAGAGGTGGTATGGCAAATTGTATTATTGTTCTCAATTATTTCTTCTCCTTCCCTATAAGGGGCTTATACGTCTCTATCTTTTGCCATGGGACAAAGTGCCTTCCTGGAGAAGTTGTTTTTCCCCTATTGACACCAGGATTGGCCTAAGAACTTGTGTTGGTCAAGGAAATGTGAGTTTTAAAGTCATTAGAAAGTTCTAGCTTATCTTCTTGCCCTTTCCCTTGGCCTTGAGTTTGGAGAGGCTCCTCTCTACTCTAGATACTGGAATAAACAAGACACATGGAAGAGGAACAAAGCTGCCCCCAAAATGTAATCTGCATTAGAAACAGGCCTTTGTTGTTGAAACTCACTGAAATTTTAGAATTGTTTGTTCCTGCATTTTAGCCTAGAGAAAGCTGACTAATACACATGGCAATCTGTGCTTCCTACAATCAAGGGTAATCCCAATATATTTAATTGAGAAAAATGACGTTAAATGTAAAACATTCTCTGCACTATTAACATTTACCATGTAGATACATTATGGGATAAACAAAGTATAAGTAATCCCATTTTGAGGGTCCAAAGAACCTAGTGAAGGATGAAAAGAGGTACCCACCTAACCCTGGACATCAAGGCAACTGATTTAAAATTTTAATGCACATATTTTCATGCCTGGAATGCATTTTAGGTATCTGAAATATTTTTAAGGTTATTAAATGCATCAGTCATTTTAGTGCATTTTTGCCTTCCAAAAATTATTATGGTTTTACATTTAATATACTTATTCTCAATTAAATAGTTCAGAATTACACTGAAATAAAGTTAAAACTTTCCATTAACTTGGTACCAAAACATAATCAAAATATTGACAGAAAAGAACATTGTTTTAAAAAGTTGAATAAGCTATTTGTTATTCCTTTAACAACAATAAAAATGAATCATGTCTGCTTTTATATTAGCTGGAATTTCTAAGGTTAACCTTATAAACAAATTAATTATTAATAGGATTCCAGATTCTAAGATCAATTTCCAGTGCTAATAGTGATAATGGCTCATATTTTATATACTTTTATTGAATTAACACACTTGAACATAAATAATATTTGATTTCTCTCAGCAGTCTTGAGATAGAAATAGGAGACTTAACAGCCTTCTTACCCAGAGGTGAGCTCAGACTCCATACTATACAATGGCATAACCATGGCCACACACTAATGGAGGAGCTTAGGCAGAATCATGGTTTCTGAGTTCATTCTGGCCTCTCCATGCGTAAGAGATTGCCGAAGCTACCTACCAATTTACTTCATGTGTTGAAACAGACTAGAAAGTTGAAGAAATTTTGTACCACTTGGAATCTGTCGATTTGTTTTTAGTTTTTCTCTACTCCTTCCATCTCTCCCTACTCCCGTATTTTATAATTCACAACTATCTAAAGGCTTTGGTACATTAAGTATTCTTATAAAATGAACTCTCTGGACAATTTAAGTAACCAATAGCAGAAAAGGTCCTTGGCACAGCCTTTATCTTAGCTGTACTATTCTCTTGGGTTTTGTCTTGACTACCAGAATCCTTCCTCACCCAAAGAAATTGCGAAGACAGACATCTGGAATTCATTGGCTGAGGCTCACCTTAAGACCTCACAGAGCCCAATTTGCAGACTGGTGATTTTCATTTTTCACATGAGCATACCCACTTAAATACAAAGAACACTGAGTTTTACTTTTTTATTTACAGAGTAAATAAATAAGTAAATGAATAAATAAATAAGTCAGTTGAATGAATGAATAGGATTATTGGTTGCTTGGACCTAGCATACTACCAGAGTGGACTCTATTTAAGTCTTCTGTTTTATGTCTATAATGTTGCCTCCAACCCTCTATTCTCTACCAGCCTCTATTAAACACAAGATATTCTGCTTAATAAAGACATTTTGTTAATTAAGAGGTGGTTGAATTGTTTGGAGTCCTAACTCCAGCAAATTTATGGTCCTTGAATATAGTTAGGCACAAACTTTAATCTTGCTTCTGCCTTCTTTGATTTGGGGATGAAATGATAAAGATATAACATTTTTAGATGATAGAAGTGAGTTCTCTTTTCACAAACTTCCAAAGTGATTTGATAGCCATATAATATTGGCCCTTGATACTAGATATTTTACAAAAAAACAAACAAAAAAAACAACTGAAGGTCAGAAAATAAGTTCGTCTCAGAGTCCCAACTAAACCACAAATATCCTGATTCCTCATTTATTCTACTTAACTCCCTCCCTTCTGATTAAAGAGACAGTCTTGGTTTTAAATAAATTGCTTTCCTGGCCATTAACTTTTGGTTAGTTAAAAATAAATTCTGAGAGCCTACTCTCTACAAAACATGCTGTTAGATATTATGGTTACTTCAAGGATGTACAAAAGTGATCCCTTCCTTGCAGAAGCTTATCAGCAAGTTAGGGAAATCAGAGCAGGCATGACAAGTAAGGTAACAGTGAACTCAGTAACACTTGAGCACTAACTGGTATACGGGCCACATGAGCCACAAGGAGTGCTGGGATGGCCAGGATAAATTCCAAAGAAAAGGTGGCCTTGGCCCTAATAAGAAAACAAACAACTCAATTTTTTTAAAAGTAGTACATGATCTGAATAAACACTTCATCAAAGATGTACAGATAAAAAATGAGCAAATGGAGAAATGTTCAAGGTCATATGTCATTAGAGAAATGCAGATTGAAACAACAAGATACCTCTACACACAGGTTAGAATGATCAAATTCATAACATTAACAACACCAAATGCTGGTGAGGATGCAGAACAGCAGGACTCTCATTCTTTGATGGCGAGAATGCAAAATGGTATAGCCATTTTGGAAGACAGTTTGGCAGTTTCTTATACAACGAAACTTATTCTTATCATACAATGCGGTAATCATGCTTCTTGGTATATACCTAAAGGAATTGAAAATTTATGTTCACATAAAACCCTGTACGTGAAGTTTTATAACACCTTTATTCATAATTGCCCAAATCAGTAAACAATTAATTAGCCCTTCAATAGGTGACTGGCTAAACAAACTGTGGTACAATGGAACATTGTCCAATGCTAAAAAGAAGTGAGCTGTTAAGCCATGAAAAGATAAGAAGAAAACGTAAAAACATATTTCTAAGTGAAAGAAGCCAATCTGTCAAGATTACATACTGTATAAGTTCAACTACATGACAAAGGAAAAGGCAAAACTATTGAGACTAAAAGGATCAGTGGTTTCTGGGGGTTAAGGGGATAGGAGGGAGGGACAAACAGGTGAAGCTTGGGGTAATTTTAGGACAATGAATCTATTCTATGTGACACAGTAATGATGGGCGTATGTCATTTTACATTTGTCAAAACCTATGGAATGTACAATGCTATGGTATGTTGTATTGATTGAACACTATTGTAAACCATGTATTTTAGTTTCTAATAACGCATCAATGTTGATTCATCAATTTTAACAAATGTAGTACATTAATACGAGATATAAATAATAGGAAAAGGGTGGGAAGGGAATATGTACAAACTCTCTGTGTGTTCTGATGAGTTTTTTCTGTAAAGATGAACTGCTCTGAAAACTTGTAATTTTTTTTTTTTTTTTTTTTGAGACGGAGTCTCACTCTGTTGCCCAGGCTGGAGTGCAGTGGTGCGATCTTGGCTCACTGCAAGCTGCGCCTCCCAGGTTCACGCCATTCTCCTGCCTCAGCCTCCTGAGTAGCTGGGACTACAGGCACCCACCAACATGCCAGGCTAATTTTTTGTATGTTTAGTGGAGATGGGGTTTAACCATGTTAGCCAGGATGGTCTTGATCTCCTGACCTCATGATCCACCCACTTCAGCCTCCCAAAGTGCTGGGATTACAGGCGTGAGCCACCGCGCCAGGCCATAAATTTTTTAAAAGTCATAATGTTTTGTAAAAAGTGGTCTTGGACTAGTCAGGATTCATACAGGCCAAAAAGGTGAGGTAGGGGGTTCCAGGCAATGGATGCAGCAGAGCACAAAACCTAAAGGGAGGAGGCTATATCCACAATGAGGCAGACAGAAGTAAGCATCACCAGACAATTGGGTCTGCTAGTCCTTGTCACTGCAGCTCTGGATTTAAAGCTTCAAATTAGTGTCAAAAAGGCTGCATTCGAATCCTGGTTCTACAACTTAAGGTTATATGAGCTTCTTTAAATCCCTTAAGCTTTCCGACCTGCAACGCTGGGTAAAATTAATATATACAAGATTGCATAAAGGTGCAAATGAGATAATGCATGTGAAATTTCTTTGTGAATTTTGAAGTGTTAAAGAAATAGTTGTTATTGTAAAAAGAGAAACCTTCTCACTGCTTTCATTGCTTTTATGGTGACCCTCTCTTGGCAACTAGCTACCATGTACCAGAGCAGATTTTCTTGTTGAAATGGAATTACTGAAGTCTACACCTGCTTTCTCTATCTTATACTGAAGTCTCTCTTAAACATTGTCTTTATGACTTATTTGTATATCTGGCTAGTCTTCTGCTGATACACCAAGTTTGGAATGGTATCAGACATTCCAAAAGCAACTTTAGTGGTATTAAGTGCCAGAAATCTGAGATGGCTGTGAACAGGATCTGAAGGAAATCAGGTCTGGGATAACAGTACTTGAACTTGGTGATTTTTTTTCTTACCTCCCACTTCCTTCTCCCTTACATTGCTCTCTACCCCCATCTCCCCTTCAATGGTGATTTTGTAATGTCTTCTGCTCAAAATCGCTATGAAAGACAAAATCAAGTTAAAAGGCAGCTAGAGACAGCTCTGGGGACAGTTTTTTATAGGTAACCTGTTCTTACCATTGATGAGTATTGCATCAGGTGAAAGAGTTCAAAGCAACCCATACTTGATCTCAACAAATGCAGCATGCCTAGTATGTAAAAAAACAGAATAATGTTTAACCATTCTTAATGTGGGAGTAAAGTTTAGAGCTTCTTTTTATAGATTATCTAATTTAATTTTCACAAACCTTTGGTGATGTGTGCTTTATTACCAACCAAATTTTACAAACGGTGAAACAGGTTCAGGGATTTTCAGTGCTTTGGCCTAAGTTCACACTCATTCCTCAAAAAGGCAGAACCCAACTCCATTTCTGCTGAGTCTAAGCCCAATTTCCTTTCCTCTTGAGTCTTTCTCTCCCACTTTCCTCCTAAATGACAGATATTATGATGTTTTGGTGTGACAGTCACTTAAGAATGAAAACTCAGCCAATTGAACAGGATGTGTTTGTGCCTATGGAGGCAACAATCCTCAGGTGGTTTCATTCAACAGACTATAAACATTTAATGAGATCTTGTGTGTTCGAAACTTGTTGTAGGCACTATCATTTTAATGACGAAGAAAATGTTCTTCCCACTACCAGGAGATTTTCAATCTCATGGGAGAGAAAAACGTACCTCTCATAAGGTACTGAGATGGGGATAGTTCCCTTGAATCCCCTCGCGGGCGGGAAATGGAGTGGCTCATTTCACTCAGCCCGCCAACTGGTCACTCCTCGCAGCAGGCAGCGAGTGTGGGAACCGGAGGGAACGAACATTGGAACCAGCAGTCACTCCTCTCTCGGGGGAGCAGGCTCTGTGTGGGCCCCACAGCAGCATTCAGGTGTGTTACAGCCACGTTCTTTCAAGCCCTGCTGTCTGGGGACGGCTAAGTGCCAACCAACCAGTTCAGTGGAGGGTCAGGGTGGCAAGCCCCTGCCCTGTCGGCACCCGGGTTCTTGTCCAGCATCCAGGAAGAATCAGGTCACACATGAAAGGTGATGAATGCAGAAGACTTTATTGAGCGGCGGGTGGCTCTCAGCTGAAAGGGAGGCTGGAAAGGGGTTGGGAAGATGTTCTTTCCCTGAAGCCCGGCCGTCTCTGGCTGGGCCCCTCTCAGAAGCCACACCATCTGCAATTAGCTGCTTCTTTCTGTAGTCTCTGAAGCTCAGTTGCTTCTCTGCTTACCGTTCAGCCACTTGTATCCTTGATGCTCAGCTGCTTGTATTGCTCCGCCAGCTGGAGTCGTTTATGGGCACAGGGTAGGGGTAGAGCAGGCCAAAAAGGCAACACTTGGGTGGAAAAGCGGGGTAAGCTGTTTTCATTTAAGGCCGCAGTTCAGGCTTAAGGGTGGGATTTAGCTGGGAGCCCAGCCCTTCTGTATCAGTACCTAAAGAGTACAGCTTTTATGATCGAGGTATCCAAAAACTATAGTGGGCAAAAATAAAACAGAGATGGACAGAAATAATTCCCTGTAGGAGGCAGGAGGAATGCGGGTAAGGAGACAAAGATAGAAAAGTCTGAGTATACGTTTATGTGGTTTTGACTTTTAAATTACGTAAGTGTTTTACATGTGACAAAATTGAATTGAATCAAGAAAAAAGACTACAGTGATGGCACATGGGAGTGAGACACTTGCGTCTTCTGGGGCATGGGAAGAGATCATAAAAGTCTTCATAGAGGAAGCAAATTTTGAAATGAATGCTTTTGTTTTGTGTCATGTTTAAAATTGTGGGTGTTTTAGCTTAGTCTGAAAAGGTGAGCGAGTGAATAATGCTTAAACTATTATCATCATTAACTTTTTTCCCCAATCACAGATAATGACACTTTCTGTACAACCCATTGAAATGGGGGACTGCTTGAGAAAGAGCAGGCATGCAGAGGATTGGGAAAACAAGTTGCTTTGGTGGTGATTAATAGTGCGACCACTGGGAAAACACTTTACCTTTCAACCTCATTTATAAATTGAGGAAGACTCCCTGGGTGGACTTCAAAATCAGTTTTCGTACAAGGATTCTACACAGAATTGCCAATAGCCTATTGCCTACACTGTGGGTATAATTTCTTGGGCTGTCATTTTAAAGAGTTGCTCTTAACGTCAACAAATGGTTATCCTTCACAATTAGTATGTAAACCTAGATTCTGGAGTGTATTAATTGTTCTTCACTGTTGTGGTTATTTAACTATAAAATATTCATAACCTTTGTCTTGTAACCCCTGGCCTTTCTTTCTCATGGGAAGGAAGGAGAATCGCTCAGAAGGATAACCTTCCCACTTGGGTCAACAAGAGCTGCAACTGGTTCTAAGGAGGGTGTCTTATTGCTGTCAAATTGACCGGGGTTGTCACACATGAAGCCTGCTGTCACTGCATCTTGCTCAGAACCAGCCCCTTAGCTTGCTGAGTCAAGCTGTGCTGACTCCTGGTGATAGAATTTTAATGTGAGGAATGACAGAGGCTTTGGAGTTAATGTGTACGTGGAGGTGACAGTTTTGAATGTCAGCCAAAGCACAAAGGCCTGTCTGAAATTAATTTTGGGGGGGTGGCAGAAAGTCATGGGAAGATGGAGAGAAATAGTATGATGGAGAATTGAGATAAGTTGAGTCAAATCTACCACCATCTGCTACAGATGAAAGCATCATTCTGTGTATAGACACAGAATATTTGAGCCTGGGAGGTTAAAAACAGAAGAGCATTGTCCTCATCAGATAATTCTGTAGCTTTAAGTTTTAGTCAACCTAGTGTGCAGCTTGCCACTTTTAGATCTCTATGACCCCAATTTCCTTTGTTAAAACAGAGTTGCAAAAAGTGGGCATGGATCTTCTGATGATATGAGTTAGAGCTTAATCATTTAAAGAGGCAATATTTAACTTTCTGGTAATAAAATAAGCTAAACTGCATTTTATGTACCTTAATTTTCCTTTTACATTGTCACTTATTTATACTTTTAAATATTTTCCTTGTTATTTAGAGGACAATATCACATCTTTAATCCACCTGTGGTAGGAAGAATAATGCCCAAATACGTCCACATCCTAATTCCTGGAATCTGTGGGTATGTTATATTACATGGCAAGGGAGAATTAAGGGAGCAAATGGAATTAAAGTTTTCAATCTTCCTATTTTAAAATTAAAAAATTAAATTTACTTTAATTAAATTAAAATTAAAATTACTCAGGTAATCCCAGATTACCTGAGTGGGCCCAGTGTGATACAAGGGTCTTTAAAAGTGAAAGAGAATGGCAGAAGAAAAGTCAATCAGACTTATGTAATATGGGACTCTACTGGTCATCATTGGCTTTAAAGATTTAAAGGGGCCATGAGCCAAGGAATGTGGGCAGTCTTTAGAAGATGGAAAGGCAAGGAAATAGATCTTGTTTAGAGATCCCAAAAGAAACACAACCTGCTAATACCTTTATTTTAGCCCATCCATATCAGACTTGTGACCTATAGAACAAGCCTGTGTTGTTTTCAGCTATTACATTTGTGGTCATTAGTTATAGTAGCAACAAGAAACAAATACACTGGCTTTTCAGGTCTTTCACAGTGTGAATCTGCTTTTGTCCTCAATTTTCCTAGATGTACCCTACCTCTGAATTCTGACACCGATTTCTAAACACACCTTATATATTACAAACTTGGTCATTCCATTTCCTGTGTCTGGACCCCACTGTAGGGCTAGTTAGCACTAGAGGAGAGCTATGGGTCCTAGGGGCTGATTGTGGTTAGACTTGCTACTTAATGTGGGTTAAGGGAAGCATGTGAGTCCATACCCTTGAAAAAGAGCAGAAGCCAAAGAGGAAAAACTAATCGCAAAAGCCAAGTTCAAAAACCATTTATAGAATTACAAACATGGGACAAGAGCAAGATTTTGAGGCCAGATGGTAATAGAAAAAAGCAGGGGATTAACGACATGTGTTCTGGGAAAATAGTGTTAGAGTTCTTAAGGGGCCTGTGACTCATGTTTGTCATGGTCTAAAGTGACCTGTGGGATTGCTTTGTGTTGATTGAACGGTGGTACTTACGTGTGGCTGAGAGTTTTCTCCATTATCTTCAGCTACCCAAATTCTACCACCATTCGTAGCCTAGCTCCTCCACAATGCTTTCCTGAATATTCCAGCCCCAGTTATCTTCTCTTCCTTTGAAGTCTTAGCATTTACCTTTTCTATTCTTCATGTGGTAGTTGCAATTCCTGGCCCAATATTTTTATCTAAACAAAGGTATTGTATATACAATTGTAAAAATTTACATAATACAGTAAAACATAAAGAAGACTTCCAAATTATTCAGAATCTTAACCATTCAAAGATAATCACTGTCACATTTTGGCATTTATCTTCCTATACTGATACTGATACAATATTTTTTGTATGTGCACATACACGCACACACATATACACACACATAAATGTATTTCGTTCATATTCTCTAAAATAAAATATATTGAAGGAAATTGTATGTAATACAAATTAAGTCAAGCTTATTACATATTAAACAAATTTGACATTAACAATATCCATATTATTATTCTGATATCTAAATTTTTCACCTGGACGTATCTTTCTAGCACAGACAAGTGATAAGTATCGTGAGGTAAGGTAGCAAGATTTTATGTATTTTTTTTTTTCTGTCCTCACTGATGATTAGCATAGTACATTGCACATTTTAAAGGCTAAATACAGATAGATTAAAAAGTTATGGCCAGAAACCTGTAAACACTTTCTACCTACAAATGTATAGTATTTGTTATTGATGTGGTTTCAGATTTTACCAAGTAATTCCAATAATTATTTCCATACAGAGAATTTTTTAAAAGTTGCACCATACTACTGTTTTTACAGTGGTCAGGCTATTATAAATCCAGAGGTTTGTCATTTAGCATCAGAATTACTTGTTAAAATGGGAAAGGAGATAAACAAAGATAGGGTCCTTGTTAACTCATTAATATTCCCTATAATGAAAAATGTTGCGGGAAAGAAATAGCCGCGGTAATACATGTAATCAATCTAGCCAGGGAAAAGTGATGTAATTTGTTATCTTTACAGAGTTGTTCTGTTCGCTAGTCAGCTAGTTGGCATATTTATCAAATGCCCAGTTGGTGCATAAGAGTGTACTGTTTCTCTGGGCTGCATGCTCCTTGAGCCTCATTCATTAATTCACTTACTTTTTCACTATTCTTTCTTTGGTTCCCATTTTTGGCGTGTCCATTATATGCACATTACTGTTATAAGTCCTGGAATAACAAAGGTGAGCAAGGCAGTTTTATTCTGAAGATAGACTCAGTGGAGGGGAAAGTCACAAAAACAGACAATTAAAACATGAAAGAATGTGGAGGTGAATTTTTTTACTTTTTTGAGGCTAGAGTCTCTTTCTGTCCCTCATGCTGGAGTGCAGTGGTGCAATCTGGACTCACTGCAACCTCCACTTCTTGGGCTCAATTGATTCTTGTGCCTCAGCCTCCCACATAGCTGGGATTACAGGCACACTCCACCACGCCTGGCTAATTTTTTGTATTTTTAGCAGAGGTGGAATTTCCCCTTGTTGGCCAGGCTGACCTCGAACTCCTGGTCTTAAGTGATCTACCTGCCTTGGCATCCCAAAGTGCCAGGATTACACATGTGAGCCACCGTCCCTGTCCTGGAAGTGAGTTTTAATGAGCTATGCAGAAGTATTATTTCTACCCTCAAAGAGTTTCAAGTTGAGTAGCAGTGATGCTATTACAAAACAAAATATACTCTTTCATTCTGACTGCAATAGTATGCCCAGAAATGATCTAATTTGGGCAGAAGCAGAGTTCTTAAAGGGACTCAGTCCTTAGCAAGACTGAAAAGGAAGGTGCCAGACTTTGTCTATAATTCAGGAGTTATCAGAGCATGCAGCAAGATATGTTGCAAGCATTCTTGCCTGAAAGGCACTGTACTAGCTTTCTAGGGCTTCCATAACAAAGCATCATGGACTAGGTGGCTTAAATAGCAGAAACTGATTTTGTCAGAGTGCTGGAGACTAGCAGTCTAAGATCAAGGTGCCAGGAGGGTTGGATTTATCTGAGGCCTCCTTCCTTGGCTTAAAGATGGTCATCTGTTCCCTGTGTCTCCACATAGTCTTCCTTCTGTGTGTTTCTATATCCTACTCTCTTTGTTTTATAAGGATATCGGTCATAATTAATTAGGGCTTACCCATATGACCTCATCCTAACTTAATTAGCTCTTCAGAGAACCTATCTGTAAATACAGTCTGAGATACTGCGTTTTTGGAGGAGCCCAATTCAGCCCATAGCAGGTACCAAGAGTGGGTCTAACAGAGTCAGATATCCCAAATCCTAAAAAGAAAGAAATCGCTTGACCTTACCTTTTGAGGTTGCTTTAAACATTCCTTGATTCCTCTGGCCCACTGAAGACAACTATGTGTTCTAGGAATTTAAGAACTTGGGAAGGGGGCAAGAGGACATCTTAACCACAGTCCCTGCAATTGACATGTGGTAGATTATTTAACTCATTCCCTACTCCAAGGAGTAATTCCCTCTGAAATTTTACAGTAGCCCTATAATAGGACTCTAAAGCATAGAACTAAAGGAATTGTAATATAATGGATGATCCTTTAACTGCAGTAATAGGAAACCAAATGAAAAGTGTATTAAACCAGTGTTTCCAAACTTCACTGATGTTGAGACTCACTGCTTAAAAATCACAGCTTTCCAGCCCCTTCCCTGTGATATTCTGATTTGGTGCCTGGGTAGGACCTAGAAATTTATACTTTAAAAAATGTTACCACATATATTTCTTATATTTATAGAAGTTTGGCAAGCAAATCAAGTCAACAATATCAGTTTGGGTCCAAGCTCTTTCTGTGTGCTCTGCTATCATTATTGTGTTTACCATCAGTGTGACTGTGACACTCAGGGCCACAAAATGATGCTGGTGTATTGCATTCACAGCAGAAGAGGAACAGTTTTTTCTGGCATGTTGCTGAGAGAAAGAAAGAAAGTGAGAAAGAGGGAGGAAAAAAGAAAGGAAGGATGAGGGAAGGAAGCAAAGACCCTAGTTCAGAAGTCCCTCAGATTATCTCTCCATTTGTCTCATTGCAGAACTTCAGGATATGCCCAACTTTAAACCACAGGGAAGGGAATAACCATGTTTGACCTAAACTATTCAGGATTTGCCATTGATCTTGTGATAGTTCAACTTTTTCTAGGTGTGTATCTTCACTGAGATGGATGGACATCCAAATAATAAGGTGGAGTAATAGAGGATTGAATGGGCAAACCATGATGTCTCCTACAACTAAGTACAGTTAATACAACAATCTTACCAGTCAAAGTAAAATTAGAATTAGATAATGATGGTTGATAGGAAATAGCTAATATTTATTCAGTGTTTATTATGTGAATGACACTGCATTCTAAGGGCTTTATGTGAATTAAAATAATTAAGCCTACAACATATGACAACGCAAGTGCTGTTATATTAATCCCATTTCACAAATGAAGAAACTGAAATGGTGATGTTAATTAGCTTATCTAAGATCATACATCTTTTAAGTGACTGAGCAAAGATTTGAGCCCTATCATGCCGGGCTGCTCCAGAACTACACTCTAAATCATATTCTATTCCACATGAACAGGTAACAAAGCAGTACTTTACAAATACAAGTAGTGCTTGTGTGACAATTAGTGAAATTGGTTTGGTGCCTAGTTGCATTGTTAATCTGTCCTCTATTTAACAAGCACAAATAAGCACCTTATATCAGCAAAGGACTATATCAGGGGCTACAAAATTTCAAGAATTAGTAAGAAGTGATGCAACTCTCCTGAAAGAATGTCCTCCAGTGGAGGATCTAGGCATTCAAACAATTATTTGTAATGTAATATAAAATAAGGTAGAATGTAGCAAATAGTAAACAAAATGCAAGGAACATGTTGTTGGATTGAAGATAAAACAGCAGTTAATTCCTACAGGGTAGATCAGAGAAGATTCACAAAGAAGAGTGTGTATGTGGAGAGAGAGGAGGACATTCCAGGCTGAGAAGAAGTGAGGAATCAGAATTGAATTATGTTATGTTGTATTCTGAGAGTAAATTGCTATGACTAGAATGTAAGAGACTTAGAGATATACTGACAACTGTGAAGATACTAACATTTAAAGGGGATGCCATGGCACACATGAAATTTATACACGGAGAACCGCAATTATTAGATAGGGTTCTTATTAGGATGATGGGAGCTTTATTTTGACTCTTGATTTCTGTCTTTTGATAATACTGAAAGAAGGCTGTTTTTCTCCTTCCTCTACTTAAATAATTCATCCCCCACCTTTAGGGCCCATTTTAATTTTTTCCTTACAAATTTGGCCCTTATCAAAATATATCTTACACTCATTATACTATTACTGAGTGATGGTTTTATCTTTTCAACTAGATTTCATATTTTCATCTAGAATTTCATAGAAGACAGGGATTATATTTTTAAATATCTTTGGAATTGACTTTAATGCCTGACCTAGTGTTGTTTATAGTGGATCCAATCAATAAGTGTTGAGTAATTGCCCACATTATTGTGATTCCCTGTAGGACTTCCCAGACCTGTAGTATATCACTTTCCCAGGTGGTTTGAGAGTACCTCTTAGTTTTTACTGGGAGAACTACATGTGAGGAAGCCTCACTTTATATGAAATAACTTCTCTGCCACTTTTTCCATTTTGCTGGAAAGTCAGGTAAGGAGATAGCCAGAAAGTTTTTCCAGCCTCTCGTTAACAATCCAGGGCATCGGTCAATGCTTTGGACAACTTATTTCCCAACTCTCTCAAGGGTTTACTTGATCTGCTACCTTTTTGACATCTCTTGCCTTAATAATTTTCCTTTGGGGAATCCATTCCATGGGCAAACCTGGCTGTGCATCTCTTCCCAGGGCAGTTGCTTCTTTGTAGGTGTCCTGGGTTATTTTCATGCCAGGCAGCTTAAGCTCTCTAATCAAGACTTGTGTATTCAACTGACATTTTATCACCAACCCTGTGTTTAAGTTAATGAAGGATCGTTTCTCCCAGATACTTGTTACCATTACTTCTTATCTCATGCGTTTGACTTGTTGTCAAAAATTTTTCAGAAAAACTGAGATGGCTGTTGCTGACCCACTGATCATGGGAAAGAGAAAGCTATTCCAGGACCTAAGGGCCTCCTCACTGGGTTCTCATTGTCTGTTGGGACTTAGCCAACAAGGTCTTCACAGACATTCAGGAAGTAAATGGCATTGCAAAGCTCCTGATGACCCCACAGAAATTTTCTGTATTTGTAGCGAACATTCTTGCTCATTTATTTCATGCTTGAAAATTTATTTCAAATTAGCCCTATACTACAAGCTTCACTGGAGGTTATGGACATAAAAGCTTTCAAATGCAATCCTAGAAATATCTGATTATTAGAAATTCTCAGAGGTATGTTTATTTTCCTATATGTTTCAGGGCCTATTCCTCCACTATTTACTGTTGTATTTCCAGTATCTAACAGTGATTGGAAACAGGTAGGTCAGAAATACAACAGTTTAGAATGTAATCTATTTCTCCCTACTCCTGATTCTATGATATTTATTTCTAATCTACTATAGCAGTCTTTTCTATAGAGTTCATGCTAGCCTCTCAACGTTGCCTCAGGAAGCTTCTGCAAGTTGGTTAGAGTTCGCATGCAACATGAAATCTACATATCATTCTCATAGTTAGCACCAAATACATATTTCTTAATGATTGAAATAATATTTTTCCCTGTGCATGACCCCTTCAGCATCTTCTCTGACGAATTACCATACTATGTCTACTTAAACATCTCTACATGAGAAAGAACACATTATTTCTTAAGACAGATTCCCCCACTGTGATACAAATTAAACAGAAAGTTCTTTATATTTAGCAAAATCTTACCTTTATTAACTTATTAATCCCCTTTTACATATACCAAGAACAATTTGTTGCAATTAGTTAATGCTTCCATAGGAATTAATTCCTATTCAGATACCATCCTACAATGGGTAACATTACCTGTTGTTTTCAGTTAGCTTTTCAATAGTGCTCATAATCAGTCCAACCAACTTGGTTTCCTCTCTTTAATTATGTCTGAATTAAAACTTTTTAATGACAACTACTAACACATACATTCATATACCCACATGTGTATGTACAATGTGTGCTATATGAAACAAAAACATTATGAAATACATAACCATTCAAAAATATTACACAGATACAAATGTCATGATGTTCTATTGTTAAATATCCAAGATCTTCACACTATGTTTTAGCTAAGTATTCAGCCAAGGGTGTATTGGTGCATGTCTCTGCACAGGTTGTAATCTTAATTTTCTTCTTTTATTACCTTGGTTGTTAGCGTCACCTAGTTGTCAATATTAGACAAACCACTTTCTATTTCAGAGATGCTAAGTATGATAAATATTCAATCTCTGCAATTGCTCCAAGTTCTGTTCTTATAGGCCATCTGCCCTGACTACATAGAATTCATCAACAACATTTTCATGGATCATGCATTCTTCACTTCTGTTTTGCATTTCTGTTGTACAGCTCTTCACAGCTCTCTTTAGGGTGGGAAAATGCTGCTGTAATGAGAAGGATTTTGTAGAACCTCCCATGTGCATGTGGAGAAAAGAAATTCTTCTATGATAACAACTTCCCAGAGGACTCACATATTAATCAAAAGCTCTTCCCTCTTTGTTTTCTTTCTGTTAGTAAAAATAATCCTACTGACACTAATTGCCTGTCTTTGGAAATTAGGGTAATAAGAGCTGGAGCTTTAATATTTAAAACTGTTTCATGCTTACGTTAGGGGGTTATATGCTCTTCCTCTAATCAACGTACGTTCTCTGATGTTGTTTCTCTTTACCAATATTACTTAGCTCATGGAGAAGGGTGGTGATTTTGCCTATTATTTGTCAAGAGGAGGCAGAGTCTTAAAATGATTTAACCTCTCTTCAGTGTTTGGTGAAAGAAAGACCCTAGGAACTCAAGCTTTCCATTTCATAGCCTATTGGTAACCCCTATTTTTACTTATTTTAATGAATAATTAGGTAAGACTTCTTCTTCCATCGACCTATAACCACTTCAGCTCCAGAGAATGAAAGTAGGTGCTCCATTGAGCCAACGATTATTACTGAGCCCTTTCAGAAGACAGCAAATGTAACAGGACACTTAATGAGTGATCATTACATGTGGCAGACACATTAAATGTTACAGGCAAGTAATAATTTAACATACAAGGAAATCAAGGTCAGATAAACTAACTGTGCTTGAAAGTCAACATTTGAACTCAGAACATTTGAATCTAGAGCATGCTTATATAACCATATCATCTAACTGTTTCCTAACACAGAGCATGCTTCTAACTCACATATGATAAGACAGTGTTGCTTCTTGTCTAAAATCAAGAATTATAGTTTATATCCATTTCTGATGTTTAAAACTGTAATAACAAAATAAACTCAACCTTATCTTTTCATAAGGAGGGGGAGTCTGGAAGAGGTGAAGTTGGAGGTAGGAAAGGGTGCACAAGAATGTATGTACCCAGACATTTGCCAGAACTATTCCAATTGCACATTTCCCTACTGGGTAAATTATCATTCTCTGTCTCTCATTAGATTAGGCAGATATGGAATTATTGCTCATAGAATGTTATTTCTTATAACTTTATCTCTCAAAGGCATGCATTTTGGAAATAAGATCTTCCTCCTCCAGGGAAGTCAGAATCTTAGTTGTTTTGCCATGAAACAAAGTGATGTCTGCATTAATGTGCTGCCTTCTAAATATCTCAGAGAACTTTCCTTGAATGAACTTATTTTTCTTCTCAACACCCTGGTGAGATGACAGGTGGCAAACACTATTAATCCCATTTTGCAGATGAAGAAATACTGCTAATCCTCTATTTCTATTTGAAGAACATGCTATGCCCTGGAGTATGTGTCAGTTTATACATCTGTTTGGTTCCACCAAACATCTGAGAAATATTATCTATGAGCTCTGAGTTCTTTTTGTTTCCTCTAAGTTTTAAATTTGTCATTTACATCTCTGAAATCCTAAGAATTGCTACATTTAGGTGCTAAATAACATGGTCTAGAAAGAAACACCTATTAGGAAGTTAAGACGCTTTTCCATTGTCTGAAACATTTAGCAATACAAGATGGGAATTCATATTAGAAAAACAAATCTGAAGGAAAGTTATATTTCTTTTAACTAACAGTGAGGGAACTCATGAAGGCACTGGTTAATGCTGAAGCAGTGAAAGCGGAAAAGTCATAACATGTACTCTTTACTCAAAGGGAGTAACACCTCATTCCTTTATACCTGTGTCAGAAATGAGCAATGGTGACTTAAATTGGGTTTAGATAGCATAGGTCAATCAGAATAACAGTGAACTGTAGTCATGCCCAAGTTCTCAGAAACCATCTGAATGGTTCTAGAATCAGAAGCATAAATTTGACATTTGGCATAGCTTATACATGACAGTAATAACTATTAAATGAATAACTACAGTGTTTGACATTGTGTTGTGTATCTTGCATTATCTTGTTATAGGAGGACAAAGGCAAGAGCTACAGCTGAATACTTGACAAGGTCTGCTGAAGTCTTTTAAGCACCATGTTGTAGCCCATTCCCACACAGCTGTAGTAGAGCAGCATGGACAGAGGAAGCAATGATGAAATAGCCCTAGATAACTTCACTTAATGTCGGGGTGGATTGTATGTTGGAAATATTGTATGTTGGAAATATTGTCAGAAAACACATTTTGATTATCTTTATTCTAAATACCAAATGGATGCATGGAGAGTAATGTAGATGTACTTTGACTCCAAAACAAAAGGGAAACACTGTGTTGGATTCTAGGTGAACCATTAGAATGACATGTATCATTTCTCAATTGGATTATTTTCATATCCTTCTTCCTGGCCTCCAAGGCTACACTATTTTCCCCCTCCATTCTATGCTCATCTGCTACAAATATGATTTTTGTAAAACAAAGATAGTGCTACTTTCTTCTGATTTTAAATATTGTCTTTATCAAATAAGGATCCATCACCTACTCGATAAATGCAGACTTCTTCCTTAGTGTCTAAGACAGCTTTCCACATTTTTCTACAGCTGGTCTCAACTGTGTTTGTAAACCTTTCCTTTAACATCAACCCTATACAACCTATGTTTCAGCCAAATTCAGCCAAACTAGAGTGTATTTGGAACTTTCACATCTTTTTTCTTTTAATATTCTCTCTTTCTCCCTTTCTGTCTCCCTTTCTTTTTTAAAATAGTCGTATATATAGAGAGACAGTTTGCAAATCATAAAAGTCATTCATTTAAAGTGTACAATTCAGTGGTTTTTAGTGTACTTATAGAATTGTGTAATTTTTTACTACAGTATAATTTTACATTTTTGCTGCATGCAAAAGAAACTACATACCCATTAGCAGTCATTCTCCAATCCCTTCCACTTCCCATCCCACTTCCAACTCCCAGTCCTGGGCAACCACTAATCTACTTTCTATCTGTACAGATTTTTCTATTCTTGACATTTTATATGCATGGAATTACACAATATATGGTCTCTAGAGACTAGCTTCTTTCATTTAGCATAATATTTTTATGGTTCATCTACTGTTGTGGATCTATCAGTACTGCATTCCTTTTTAATGTCAAATAATATTCCATTGTATAGATAGAGATGGTTTATTTATTTCATCAATTGATGGTTTATTTATTTCCTCAATTGATTCACATTTAAATTGTTCCCTCCTTTTGCCTATTTTAAATAAGATTGCTATGAACATTCACCTGCAAGATTTTTGCATGGACGTATGTTTTGATTTCTCTTCATTTCATCCTTGGAGGAGAATTGCTAAGTCACATGTTAATTCTGTTCAAACTTTCTGTAAAACTGCCAAATTGTTTTCCAAAGCATCTGCACCATTTCATGTTCCCACCAGCAATGTATAAGGACTCCAATTTCTTCATATCTTTGACAACACTTGTCATTGTCTGTCTTTGGTTTTAACATTTCTATTGAGTGTTAAGGGATATTTTACTGTAATTTTGATTTGCATTTTGGCTCGAATGGTTTTTCATGTGCTTATTGGCCATTTGTATGTCTTCTTTGAAGGAATATCTATTCATATCCTTTACCATTTTTAAATTGTGATACTTATCTTTTTGTTGAGCCGCAAGGATACTTTATATTAATATATTCTGCATGCAACACCCTTATCAGATATGTGATTGGAGATATTCTTCTATTTTCTGGGTTGTCTTTTCATTTTCTGATGATATCATCTGAAGCATGAATCTTTATTTTGATCAAATCCATTTAATTTTTAGTTTTCCTTCTTTCACTTTTGTTGTCCTACCTAAGAGGACTGCCCAACCAAAGTCATGGAGATTTCCTCGATTTTTCTTGCTTTTATTTTTGTTTTTCTTTTTTGAGATGGTGTCTCAGTCTGTCATCCAGGCTGGAGTGCAGTGCCATCATGGGTCACTGCAGCCATGATCGCCCGGGGTCAGGTGACTGGATCCTTCTACCTCAGCCTCCTGAGTAGCTGGGACCACAGGTGTGTGCAACCCTGCCTGACTAATATTTTTATCATTTGTAGAGATGGGGCAGGCTCGTTATGTTGCCCAGGCTGGTCTCAAACTCCTGGGTTTAAGTGATCCCCCTGCCTTGCCCTCCCAAAGTGTCGGGATTACAGGCATGAGCTACTTACTGTGCCCAGCCAGATATTTATAATTTTAATTCTTACATTTGGTTCTGTGATCCATTTAAACATTTTTATTTAATTTTTTAATACATAAAGTACACATTTTAGAGATACTCATGATAATTTGATACAATCATATAGTCAAATCAATGTAGTTGGGATATCCATCACCTTAAATATTCTTTTCTTTATGATAGAAATATTTGAATTATTCTAGCTATTTTGAAATGTACAACTGATTGTTAATTATAGTCACCCTACTGATTTGTCAAACACCAGTTATTCTAAGTGTGTTCTTATACCCATTAACCAACCTGTCTTCATCCCCGCTTCCCCCTAATCTTCTGAACCTGATAACTACCAGTCTTCTGTCTATCTTCATGAGATCCACCTTTTTAGCTCCCCATATGAGTGAGAACATATGCTATTTGTCTTTCTGTGCCTGTCTTATTTCACTTAACATAATTACCTCCAAGTCCACCCATGTTGCTGCAAATAATAGGATTTTTTATGGCTGAATAACATTCCATTGTGTATATGTATCACATTTTCTTTATCCATTCATCTGCTAATGGACACTTAGGTTGATTCCATATTTTGGCTACTGGAAAAAGTGCTGCAGTAAACATGGGAATACAGATATCTTTTCAATATATTGACTTCCTTTCTTCTGGATATAAACTCAGTAGTGGAACTCCTAGATCATATATAGTTCTATTTTTGGTTTTCTGAGGAAATGCCATACCATTATTCATAGTGGCTGTACTAATTTACATTCCCACCAACATTGTATGAGACTTCCCCTTTCTCCACATCCTCACCAGCATGTGTTATTTCCTGTATTTTCATGTAAGCCATTCTAACTGGGATGAGAAGGTAGTTTTATTTGCATTTCTCTGAATAATGGTGTTGAGCATTTTTTATGTACCTGTTGGCCATTTGTATGTATTCTTTTGAAAAATGTCTATTCAGATTTTTTGCACATTTTTAAAATTATTTGTTTTTTGCTATCTAGTTGTTTGAGCTCTTTATGTATTCTGATTATTAATCCCTTGTCTGATGGATAGTTTACAAATACTTACTTCTCCCATTCTGTGGATTGTTTTTTCTCCCAGTTTGTTGATTGTTTCCTTTTGCTATGCTGAAGGTTTTTAGCTGGATATAATCCCATTTGTCTATTTTTGTTTTTGTTCCCTGTGCTTTTTGAGGTCAAACACAAAAAATCTTTGCCGAGACCAATGTCCTGCAGCAGTTCACAAATGTTTTATTCTAGTAACTTCATAGTTTCGGATGTAAGATTTGTCTTCAATCTACATTGATCTGATTTTGTGTAGGGTCAAAGAGCAGGATCTAGTTTCATTCTTCTGCCTCTGCTTATTTATTAAAGAGACTGTCCTTTCCCCCACTGTATGTTCTTGGAGACTTTGTCAAAAGAGAGTAGTCTATAAATGTGTGGATTTATATCTGGGTCCTTCATTCTGTTCCATTGGTCTATATGTCTGTCTTTATGCCACTACCATGCTAATTAGGTTACTATAGCATTGTAGTATATTTTACCTTATTTATTTTATTTTTAACTTTTATTTTTTGGTTTGGGGGTACATGTGAAGGTTTGTTGCATTGGTGAGCTCATGTCATGGGGGTTTGTTGTACAGATTATTTCTTCACCCAGGTATTAAACCCAGTACCCAATAGTTATATTTTCTGCTCCTCTCCTTCCTCCCACCCTCTCCCTTGCATATCGACTTCAGATTTATACTACCTTAATTCTAATACGATAGGGAAACTTTACTTGTATAGCTGTATTCTTTCATTTTCATACTTGATGTATCCATATATGTTAGAAACCCAGCCATACATTTTTGTGATTAATATATGCACATTTTTTTTCTTTTAAAGAAGGTGAGAGAAGGAAGGTGATATGGTTTGGCTCTGTGTCCCCACCCAAATCTCATGAAATTTTAATTCACAATGTTGGGGGAGGGACCTGGTAGAAGATGACTGGATTGTAGGGATGGATTTTCCCCATGCTGTTCTCATGATAGTGAGTTCTCATGAGATCTGATGGCTTAAAGTGTGTGGTACCTCCTCTCCCTCTCTCTCTCCCCTGCTCAGCCATGGTAAGATGTGCTTACTTCCCCTTTGCCTTCTGCCATGATTGCAAGTTTCCTAAGGCCTCCCAGCCATGCTTCCTATTAAGCCTGCAGAACTGTGAGTCAATTAAACTTTTTTTCTTCATAAGTTACTCAGTCTCAGGTAGTTGTTCATAGCAGTGTGAGAACAGACTAGTACAGAAAGCAAACAAGTTTGTATTTATGGTGTTATGTTAACTTTCATCTTTACCACTTTTTGTTCTCTTCATTTCATACTTTGTATTTGAGTTACCATTCACTGCATTTTTTCACTTCTATTTCTCACTTCCATACAGCTTTGTTCCCACCTGTCTCCTTTGTGATTTTTTTTTTACCAATATATTACATTTCTATATGTCACAGGCCTAACAATGCAATTATATGCATATTGTTTTATACAATTACTCCTTAAATAAGAGAAGAAATGAAAAGAACTATTCAGTTATACTGTCATTCATAATTACCTACATAATTACCTTTTTCAGTGTTCTTGATTTTTATGTGTACATGGGAATTACTTTCTGATGTCGCTTGTGTTTAAACAAAACGGCTTCCTTTCTTATTTCTTACAATAAGAGTTTGCAAGGAATGAAATCTCTGTTTTCATCTGGGTTGTTGTTGTTGTTTTTGGCTTTGTTTTTCAAAAATACTTTTACTGGATATAGGTTTTCTGGTGTTTGTACTCTTTTATTCAGAACTTTAAATATGTCTGTTTACTGCCTACTGACTTCCACTGCTTCCGATGAAAATGAGCTCTTCATCTTATTGGAAATCCTTGTATCTGATGAACTGGTTTTCTCTTGCTGCTTTTAACATTTTGCCTATAATTATGCATCTTATTATAGATTCTTTCATGTTTATCATTCTTGGTCTTCGTTGAGCTTCTTAAATGTGTAGATTAGTGTTTTTCATCAAATTTGGGAAGGTTTTATAATTGTTTTCTCAAATTTTTAAATTTTATTTCTTTTTTTTTCCTGGTACTCCCCTTATGTGGGTATACTTGATGGTGTCCTGCATTTCTCGGAGACTCTCTTCATTATTCTCAATTCTGTTTCCTCTCTGTTCTGCAGACTTTATCATCTCTATGATCTATCTTCAAGTTCACTGACTTTTTTTGGCCATCTCATGTCTATTGTTGGGTTCTTTGTGCATTTTTTATTTTAATTATTGTACTTTCAGTTTCAGAATGCCCATTTGGTTCTTTTAAATAATTTTCATTTCTTTAGTTGAGTTATTGTCATCATCCTTTCTACTAATTATTTAAGCATAGTTCCCTTTAGGTCTTTGAAAATATTTACAAAAGTCATTTTGTAGTCTTTTCTTTCTGTGTATCCCCTGCAGGGCAGTTTCTATTGTCTGCTTTTTATTGCTATAGATGAGTCATACCTCCTTGGTTTTAGTTTTTTTCTTGATGTCTCATTTTGTTATTGTGGAAAACTGGAGATTTTAGATAATGTGTTGTAGGAACTCTAAATATTGGCCCTTTTCCCTCTGAAGCCATTGTTGTTGTTGTCTATTTATTTGCTTGTTTGTTTTTTAGTGACTCAGTTGGACTAATTTAGCGAAGTCTGTTTCCTCTGCAGTTCGCAGCCTCTGATGTTGGTCCTTACAGTTTCCAAACTTGGATATGCACAAAACGTTTCTGACCACCAGCAATATCTGTGGTTTTAGCTATGCTCTCTTTAACTTTCTCTTTAACCTGTTATTAACAAAATCTGGTTGTTCTGCTACTATTGGTATCAACCTCAGCTATTAGCCTCCACTAATTGCTAAGTAATAACTGCAATGTTTTCAACATACCTCTCACCCCAATCCAGTCAGATCCAACTGAAGTTTGAAGTCTGACCCTGGCAGGGGCCCTCTTTGAGGCTTTCTCAGATGCTCCTGAGGGCAGAAAATTTGTACTGTGGAGAAGAGAATTATGAACTTGGTGGGAAACTCTTATCAATTGCTCTAAATGGATCCTCCCTGTAGCAGGAACCACACAAGTGTGTGTGTGTGTGTGTCTGTGTGTGTGTGTGTGTGTGTGTGTCTGTGTGTGTGTTTGTATTGAGGACAACTGGTGTTGCTACCATGCTGCATCAACCGCCTAAAGCCAGAGAAGATGGAATTTGCCAATGCTCATCATCTGCCAAATCTAACCGGAATAAGTCTTCTACTCTATGATAATGAAGGAGTTGGGAGCCACCACTCAGCTGCTGGGCTGATTTCACAACACAGAGCCGTGCAGAAAAGGGAAATGTATCTCCTTACTACCTGGTATACTAGGATTCTCTTTTCTCTTCTTTTCTTTTTTCTTTCTTTTCTCCCTCCCTTCCTCCCTTCCTCCCATCCTCCCTCCCTCCCTTCCTTCCCTCTTTCCTTCCTTCCTTCCCTTTCTTCTTCCTTTCCCCTTCCCTTCTCTTCCTTGTCCCTTCCTTTTCTTCCCCTTCCCTTTCCTCTCCCTCTTCCCCTTCCCTTTCCTCTTCCCCTTCCCCTTCCCTTTCCTCTTCCCCTTCCCTTCCCTTCCTTCTTACTTCTTAATTTGCTTATGTCAGACCGGTTTAATAGAGTCCTCTTTGGAGAGGTTTCCCCAAGCAACATCATCTTTATGGAAGTCTTATTTCCTGTTTCTTTTCTCCTAATGCCCTCCTGAATCCTTTCCCATTTCATAGTTTGTTGAAAGCCTATATTCCCAATAAACTCGTGCCCTTTTTATGAAATTCTATCTAATTAAATCACTTATTTTTCATGAATCACCAATAATATATACTGAGCACTTATCATTGGTAAAAGACTCCTAGGTACTATGGAAGACATATAGTAATTAGACATAGTTTTCATATTTAAAGTTATATATACATAATAGTTCTTAGGATTCAGAGCGTCTGGAACAAGATTAATTGGGCTTTGCCCATTTATTCTGGTACTAAATAACTGTGTGATCTTCAGCAATTTGCTTAACCTTTTAGAGTTATTTTTTCTCATTTGCAAAATGAGAAGAGTAATAATAGTGCCTCATAAGGTTGTTGTATTAAGCAAAATAATTAATATAAAGAAACTGTCGTATCCTAATTACATAGTAGTGATTTGCATTTATTAAGACTTTATACTTTTTACTTGTTAATAATAAAAGAGTAAGTAATAAGAGAAGAAAATTAAATCCTGTTCATATTCAAAAGTTAAAAAAATCATCTAGTTAAGAAATGATAGTTTATTATATCTTCATTCTTTAAAGTCAAAATCTATGTTTAATTGCAACTTAGTAGGCACTAAATAAATGTTTGTTGAACTGAATTTAAATCAGTTGACATTATAGGGTTCATTTTATATTATGTAGTATATTTCACTATTTTTAAAAGTCTGCTTTAATCAACAGGGAAATTTGCAAATATATCATCTAAAAGGTGAACTCATTTATTTTGTTTTTAAAGAGAAAAAAATAAACTAGTGTGAAATCATGCTGAGATAAGAATTTGATCTCCTGGGTTCACATTTCTATATTGCTGTTAACTATCTGTGTGACCTTAGCAAATAATTTCCTCATCTCTCTCTTTTTTAATTTCCTAATTTATTAAATGAAAGTCATTTCCAAATTTGTGTGCATCAAATCCAGCTGTAGAATTTGCTAAATGTGTATGTGCCTGGATTCTGCCTTCAGATACACTAATTTTACTTCAGCAAGTCAGAGATGGTTTGATTTCCATATATATATCTCCGAGTCATATTTGGAAATGCCTTGAAAAGTTGGATTCCATACAAATGAAGAATATTTGTATTGACTATATTTTCATCTCTTTTTTTATCTTATTGACTCAATCGTTATTCTTCAGGGTTTTTATTTGTGTCAAGGGTCTCTCTAATGAGGCTTTTCCTCCAATTGCCATTCAAATAACAGAACAACAACACAGGCATCAATAGGGATACAAACTATATCTTTATAATTGTGATGGAGAACTTGGCTTGGTTTCGTCTTCCATATATTCAACCCCTACTCCAGAGTTTTGGGCCAAACTTTGTGCTGATGGGACCTGCAAGGCAGACATGAAAGTCCAGACAATTGCAAGTGATGTCACTGCTTTGCAGCTGTCAAACACAGAAAACTTGACGAAACAATTATCTAGAGAAAGAAGACACAGGTGGTTGCAGCTTCTATAATATTAACTCCACTCATTTAAGAACCCAGACAAATGGGTGTCAGCCTCTCCCTCCCCAGTCAGAAAATCAATTATCTGCTATTTGGGAGGAGTGGGTACAGAATTGAGAAGAAGCCTGGGCATGGTATGAAAGTGGAAATTCATCTTTGGAAACACCAACCAGGAAACAATGTTCTCCTTAAAATTATCCTATGAGAACAGGAAGAAAAATCATACATATGACAAGTTATATTAGTGTATCTTAGGAATTTCTTTTATTTATTTATTTATTTATTTAATATTTTTGAGACAGAGTCTCGCTGTGTTGCCCAGGCTGGAGTGCAGAGGTGCAACCTCGGCTCACTGCAACCTCCGCCTCCCAGGCTCAAGCAATTCTCGTGCCTTCACCTCCCAAGTAGCTGAGATAACAAGCGTGCTTGCCACGCCCTCCTAATTTTTTGTATTTTTAGTAGAGATCGGGTTTCACCATGTTGGGCACGCTGGTCTCGAACTCTTGGCCTCAAGTAATCCGCCCACCTCAGCCTCCCTGGGATTACAGGCCCGAGCAACTGCACCTGACCCAAAATTTCTATTTAAAAATTACAGAAGATATATGTGAGAGTGTATATATATATATATATGTGTGTGTGTATATATATATACACACACACATAATATTCACTGTTATTTGTGTACAGTTCTGTGAAACAATACTCTAGTGTAAACGCCACCACAATCCTAATATAGAATAGGTTCATTGTTCCTCAAAATTCCTGAATGCCTCTTTGAGTCATCCCCCTCCCCTCTCTCCCAGTCTCTGGAAACCACTGATATGTTTTTTTTCTTCCCAATGGTTTTACCTCACCTTTTCAAGACTGTCATATCAATGAAATTATGCAGTATGTAGCCTTTTGAGTCTTGATTTCTTTACTTAACACATTGTGAATCATCCCTATTGTGTGTGTCAATATTTCATTCTTTTTTATTGTTAAGTAGTATTTCATTGTATGTATTATATGTATAGTGGATACATAAAGGATATATGTATACACATACATTTTTCATTTTATCTATATGTGTATATATAAGGATATGTAGTATTTCATTTTATATATATAGGAATACTATTTATGCTTATATACATTCATGTATAAATTATATATGATTATAAATATATTAAATAAATATATAAACATATAAACTATATTTTATACATAAAATTGATCCACTCCCCAGTTGAGGAATATTTAAGTTTCTTCTAATTTTTGAAGTTTATGGATAAAATTACTATCAGTATCTGCATATGGGTATTTGTGTTAATATGTTTTGGTTTACTTGAGTAAACACCCAGGAGTAGGGATGCTTGGATGTATGATATATATGTGCTTACTTTAAAAGAAACTGCCAAATTGCATCACCATCAACAATGCATGAAAGTTATGGTTACTTCAAATCTTCACCAGCACTTGATATTATCAGTTTTGTTTTATTTTCTTCTGTTTTAGCATTATAATAAGAATGTAATGTTATCTTATTGTGGTTTTAATTTTCATTCTTTAATGACTAATGAGGTTGACCATCTCGTATGCTTACTTTGATTTATATATCTTATAAAATAAAAGAATCTTTTCAAATCTTTTGCACATTTAAAAAATTAGGTTGTTTATTTATTGTTATGTTTTGAGAGTCCTTTATATATTTTGGGTAAAAGTCCTTTATTAGCTATGTGCTTTAAAAATTTTTCCCTCTCTTCTCTGGTTTGTCCATTGAGTCTCTTAATAGTGCCTTTCAAAAAGCATCAGTTTTTAATTTTAATAAAGTCTAATTTATCAACATTTTCACTTATGGATCATGCTTTTGGTGTAACATCCAAGTTATACGTGCCTTACCCAAGCTGATAAAGATTTTCTCCTGTGTGTTCATTCAGAAATTTTATAGGTTTATGTTTTACATTGAGATTTATTCATTTTATATTAATTTTTGTATAAGTCATGAGGTATGTATGAAAGTTCTTTCTCCTCTTCCTCCCTTCTTCCCCACCCTCTCCCTCCAGTTTTACTCTTTTTCTTTCTTCTTTTGCATAGAGTCTTTCAATTGAAACACCATTTGTTTTAAAGCCTATCCTTTCTCCATTGGATTTCCTTTGCACCTTTTTGAACATCAATAGACTATAGTTGTATGGATCTATTTCTATACTCTTTATGCTCTTTCATTGATATATATATCATTGATGTATACATATACATACATCAATATACATATTGATATATACATATATATCATTGATATATATTAGTATATATGTAAGTATATATATACTTATATATGTGTATATATGTAAGTATATATATACTTATATATATAAATGTATATATGTAAGTATATATATACTTATATATATAAATGTATATATGTAAGTATATATATACTTATATATATAAATGTATATATGTAAGTATATATATACTTACATATATAAATGTATATATGTAAGTATATATATACACTTATATATATGTGTGTATATATACCAATTCTTTTGACAATACTGCACTGTTTAGTTACTGTAACTTTATAGTAAGTCTTGAAATCAGTGTTGTGAGTTTTCTGACATTTTCTTTTTCAAAAATTGTTTTGACTATTCTAATTTATCTGTCTTTCCCTAAAAATTTTAGAAAGAGTTGTTTATTTCTACCAAAAACCTTGCTGAAATTTTGAATGAGATAGCATTAGATCTATAAATCAATTTTGGAAGAATTGATAGCTTAGTAATATTGGGTCTTTCAATCCACAAACATAATATGTTTATTTATTTTCTATGATTTCTTTCACGACTGTTTCATAGTTTTCAACATATTTATATTGCACATACTTTGGTATATTTATATGTAATATTTCTTGTTTATTGGTGCTAATGAAATTGTATTTTTTTAGATTTTGATTTCTAATTGTATATAGCTAGAACATAGAAATTTAATTATTTTTTGTCTATCAACTTTGCATTCTGTGATTTTTATAAACTCACTTATTATTACAAGGAGTTTTTTAAAATAAACATATCTCTGTAAATAGATAATTTTATTTTCTTTTCAAGCTGTTTGGCTTTTATTTATTTATTCTTGTCTTAAAGCACAGGCTAGGATCTATGTACAATGTTGAATAGTAGTGCTAAAACAGATACCTTTGCTTTGTTTCTGATCTTAGGAAGGAAGTATTTGTCTTTTATCATTAAATATGATGTTAGACATGTCTTTGCTTGGTATAACAAAGTAATGCTTGCCTTATAAGACAAGCTGAGAAATATTTTCTCTAATAACTGACATTTATTCTTACTTTTTTTTTTGTAGAATTTGCCAAGGAAGTTATTCAAACATGGAATTTTTCATACAAAATGTCTTAAATATTAATTTAAATTATTTAATAGATACAGAATTATTCAGATTATCTACTTATCTTGAGTTTTAGTATTTTGTGTATTTGCAGGAATACACAAATTCAAAATTGTTAAATTTAAGGATATAAAGTAGCCATAGTATATACTTTTTAATTATCCTGTTAATATCTGTAAAATTGGTAATGGTATACTCTTTCTTTTCCTGACAATTATAAGTTGTGTCTCATGTATTTTTTTCCTAGATACTCTGGCTAAAGGCTTATGAACTTTACGAATCATTTTAAAGAACCAGTTCTCAACACTATTTGTTGAATAGGAAGTCTTTTCCCCATTGCTTACATTATGGGTGATTTTATATTTTATGTGAGTGAATATATATTATGGGTGATCTTTTTTGGCCTTGTCAAAGATCAGATGGTTATATGTATGTGGCTTTATTTCTGAGTTTTCTATTCAGTTCCATTGGTCTATGTGTCTGTTTTTGTACCAGTACCAAGCTGTTTTGATTATTGTGGCCAGTATAGTATAGTATAGTATAGTATAGTATAGTACAGTACAGTACAGTATAGTATAGTTTGGAGTTGGGTGGTGTGATGACTCCATCTTTGTTCTTTTTGCTTAGGATTGCTTTAGCTATTTGGGCTCTTTTTTGGCTCCGTATGAATTTTAGAATACTTTTTTTCTAATTCTGTGAAGAATGATATTAGTAGCTTGATAGGAATAGCATTGAATCTTAAATTACTTTGGGTAATATGGCCATTTTTATAATATTGATTCTTCTAATCCTTTAGCATGGAATATTTTCCCATTTGTTTTTGTTATCTCTGATTTCTTTCAGCAGTGTTTTGTTGTTTTCCTTGTAGATTTCTGTTACCTCCTTGATTAGCTACATTCCTAGGTATTTCAATTTTTTATGGCTATTGGAAGTGGGATTGTGTTCTTAATTTTACTCTCAGCCTGGATGTTGTTGGTGTATAGAAATGCTACTAATTGCTCTACATTAATCCTGAAACTTTACTAAAGTCATTTATAAGTTCCAGGGACCTTTTGGCAGAGTCTTTAGAATTTTCTATGTATAGAATCATAACATTAGTGAAGAGAGATAGTTTGACTTGTAGCTAGTTTTCTGCAGAAGATTGAAGCTGGACCCCTACTTTTCACCATATACAAAAATTAACTCAAAATGGGTTAAAAATGTAAATGTTCTGGAAGACAACCTAGAAAATACTCTTCTCAACATTGACCTTGGCAAGGAATTTTTAGCTGAGTCCCAAAAATCAATTACAACAAAACTGAAAATAGACAAATGGGACCTAATTAAACTAAAGAGCTTCTACACAGCAAAAGAAACTATCAACAGAGCATACAAATGACTTACAAAATGGGAGAAGGTATTCACAAACTATGTATCTGACAAAGACCTCATATCCAGAATCTATAGGGATCTTAAACAAACCAATAAGCAAAAAACAAATAACCCCACTAAAAAATGGGCAAAGGACAAGAACAGACACTTCTCAAGAGAAGACATACAAGTGGCCATCAAATATATGAAAAAAAAGGTGCTCAGCATCACTAATCATTAGAGCAATGCAAGTAAAAACCACAGGGAGAAACCATCTTATACCAATCAGAATGGCTACTATAAAAACATCAAAAAACAACAAATGTTGGCAAGGCTGTGGAGAAAAGGGAATGCTTATACACTGTTAATAGGACTATAAATTAGTCCAATCACTATGGAAAGCAGTCTGAAGATTTCTCAAATAACTTAAAACAGAGCTACCATTTGACCAAGCAATCCCATTGCTAGGTATATACCCAAAAGAAAATACATCATTCTACCAAAAAGACACATGTGCTCATATATTCATTGCTGCACTGTTCATAATAGCAAAGACATGGTGCACATCAACCCAAGTGCCCACTAATGGTAGATTATATAAAGAAAATGTGGTACATAGACACCATGGAATACTACACAGCCACATAAAGAATGAAATAATATTCTTTGCAGCAATGTGAAGAGAACTGGAGGCCATAGTCCTAAGCAAATGAACACAGAAACAAAAAAACCAAGTACTTTTGACTTGTAAGTGAGAGCTAAATGTTGAGCACACATAGACATAAATATGGTAGCAATAGGCACTATGGACTCCTAGAGGGTGGAGGGGAGTAGGTTAAAGAAAAGCTACCCATCAGCCATTATGCTCACTACCTGGGTTATGGGATCCATACTTCAAACCTCAGCATCATGCAATTATTACCATGTAACAAACCTGCACATGTACCCCCTGTATCTAAAATAAAAGTTGGAAAAAAGAACTAATTCTCAGTTTTACTAATATTTCTGTTGTGCTTTACTTTTCCATTTCACACTTTTCTCTTTTTATCTTTATTCTACCCTTCCTTCTGTTTGTTGTGGGTTAGATTTTCTTTCCTTTTTCTTAGTTCTTAATGTGAATGTTTAGATAATAGGTTTGAGGCATTTTTTCCTAATGTAAACATTTAATGCTATGAATTATCCTTTAAGTTCTGCTTTAGTTGCATACTACATACTACACAGTTTAATTCGTTTTCTTTTCCATGCAACTGAAAATAACTTATCTTGTGAATTCCTCTTTGACTGATAAACACTCTGCATTTCTCTTTATTTTTGGAAGTTGTTTCAGCTGGGTATACAATTCTTAGTTGACAGTCTTTCTCTGTCAGCACTTTAAAGCTGTCATTACATTGTTTTCTAGATTGGATAGTTTCTCATGAAATATTTCATGTAATTATTTTCTTTGTTCCTCTGTATGCAATGTATTTTATTTTGGGTAGAAGGAGGGATATCTAGCTGCCCTAAAGATTTTCTTTTAATGTTTGATTTTTTGCATTTTGAATATAATATATTTATGAGTGTTTGTGTATGCATATGTGTTTATCTTGCTTGGTGATCTCTGGGGATTTTGGATATGTGTTTAAATGTCTTTCATTAATTTTAGAAAATTCTTGGACTTTATTATTTCAATATTTATTTTGCTTCATTTTTCTTTTATGATTCATGTTGTACATATATTAGATCATTTGATATTATCTCACAAATCTTGAATGCTCTATTATCTTTTCATCTCAGTTTTCAGTTTGTATTTCAGTATTGTATCTATTGAAATAATGTTGTATAATTTTATCTTTGTTTTTTACTTACTGAAACTCAAGTTCACTTTTCACTCAGTTTTCTTTATACATGTTACCAAGGTTTTTTTAGTTATTGCATTGCCATTATATTTTTTCTCATAATATTCATTCTTTACTGAAACTCCTCTTCTGTTTCTGTATGCTGTCCACCTTTCCATTAGTCTTTAATATACTAATCATAGTTATTTTAAACCCCCTGAGAGTTTCAATGTCTGTCATATCTGCATATTGTTTTGCTGACTATTTTGTCTGTTAACAATGTATTGTTTTTCTTACATTATTTTTCTTGCTTATAATTTTTGTTTGAAAATGAAATATCTTATGTAGGTCAAGAGAGACTGAGTTAAATAGTGTTTATTTCTGGAAATAAGCACACGTCTGCTAGACATTTACTGTGAGGGATTTAATCAGTCTATCTGGAGCTAGTCTGGGTTGAGTTTTGTTATTGATATAGAGTACCACTAGCTTCAAATTTCTGTAGCTTAGTTTGTGTTCAGTGAGGATCTGGGTAGGAATCTTCTTTGGCAGTTACTGTGCCCCACCTCCCAGGTCTGCACCATAAAAAAAAGTTATCTCAGAATCTTTCCCTGCCCCAGTCTTTCCTGAGAGCTGTGAGGTCCATGGATAAGTGCCTGCAAGTGCTGCAAACTCCTCTTGTGTCATGGCAACTGGTTTTTTTACTCTTCCTTCAGCCCACACTTGACTGTTAGCAATTGTTTTAAAAAATTAAGCTGAATTTTTTTCCTGCCAGCTTATGTGGCATGTGCTCTGCCGTGGGAAAGCATGTGCTTGGGTCCTACCTTTGTTGGAGACACCCGTCCTTCTTTAGATGTCAAGCAAGTTAATTGTACTTTGACCTCATCTCTCTAATGGGTTCAAGAAAAGTTGTGATTTGTAGATTATTTGGCTTTTTCTTGTTTTTAAGATGAGAACAACACTCATTACATTGCTATACATTCCAAATGGAAGCCAGAAGTTCCTCATGTGATTTTATATTGAGCGTGGAATAAATAATTGAGAAACAGTAGGTGTCAGGGAGCTTTAGGTAGCAATGAGTAGAAGATAAGAGGCTCATGAATTTAGGAAAATTAGGAAGTCCTGGGCATTTTGTTCTTGTATACACAATTTTATAAGTTACAGTAATAAAAAGATATAGATATTTATATCGCTCTGTGACCTTTAAGCTTCATAATAACCCTGTAAAAAATTGCAATGCTCAACTTACAGATATGGAGTTTAAATTGCTTTTTGATGACTTTTTGGAAATTAATTATAAAACAAGTAAGAAGCCTGATACATAATAGCTGTTAAATAATAAATGACAGAAGAGATGAATGAATGGCAAGGGTTAAATGGGAACTCTCTTTTTTGCCTCACAAATCTGAAGGAAAACAATTCTTTATAAGTTTAACACACATCTGGTATATTTATAAATGGAAATTAGTACTATATGATTAGTAGTTGCTATGAAATGTATTTGGAATTTGGAAAAGAAGATGCCACTTTCACTAATATGTATTCTTTTTTCAGTTAGATTTTCCTTTACTTTTTCTTTCAACTGGCACTCAAATTATGTTTTTCAGTGGCAATGTGTCTAACTCTGTTATGGCCTTTATTAAATTTTAGAGGGCTATCTGCTTATATGGTTCTCTCACTAAACTAAATGCTACCTAAGAAGAGAAGCTATATCTAATTTATCCTTGTGGTGCCAGTTTCTACATGCACCTGCACCCAAAGTAGACACTCAATAAATGTAGTTGAAATAAACTGTAATTCAAATGTATTAAGTACATTGTAAGGATAGTAAATTAAAGTGTTTCCCCTGTGAAGGGGATCTAAAGTCTGTCCAGAGCAATCTTCCTTGCTGGACTTCACAGTGAAGTATCATACAGATGGTAGCTTTGAGGTGGAGGTGACTGAGTTGACCAGAGGTGGCATCAAGGAGTACCTCCCATCTTCCTCAGCTCCATTCCATTTTTTAAAAGCATGAAATCGTAATGTTTACTCAGTCTTATATAGCATGCTATAAATATGTTTTTGGACACTTCCAATTCCTTCTCTCCTCCATTTTCTACTTTTAAGTCTCTCATATAGAGAAATTCCAAAGCCAGTAATTACTGGAACAACCAAAAAATTATTCCAATGAATAAAGTGCTCAAATGTCTGCTAGGTTATTGGAGGGCAATTGGAAGTGATAATATGCCTTGTTCCTCATTCTTTTGTTTTTTGCTTCATAGGGATGAGTTATGTGTCATTAGATAGGCAATGAAGTTACTACTTTTTCACCTAAGATTTTTTGCTTGACCTCTGATATCTGATATTAGAACTTGATCTTTTCCAATCTAGTTAAAAATTGAAGCATGCCTTTTCCTTTTCTTTATATTTTCAGCAGGAAATATATAGATATTTCCAGATTTCTATCTGGATCTCACCTATGTTTCTACCTAATTATGATGTGGGCAGTTTTAGTTATTCAGCATTGGCCTGGAAATTCCATCTTTATGTATTTGAATTTACCAGTGACATTTCTACGACAATCTGTATGTTCAGTTGTCAGGTAAAAGAGAATCAGGTTACTGGAGCAATTAAGTCAAATCTTAACTACATCTCTGAACAAAACACAGTATGCAGAGGCACCTAGAAAATTCATAAAGTGCTTCGCTAGCAACTTGAGACACTGTAAGAGGAAGGCTTTGGTACACAGGCCAAAAGCCTGAATATTGGGGAGTTGTAGACACAGGTATTTGAAGTAACCTTTACATCTATCTTTATTTTAAAAATAAACAGAAATTGTTTCAACTTAAAACACCTCATTTGTGTGTCTGCAAGTCAGTGGGTCAAGGTTTTATTATTATAAAATAACATATCCTGACTTTTAGAAAATATTTTACTTTTAATGGATAGCTGAGGCTTGTCTATTTAAATGATTTTAATTGAAACAACTGTTATTCTGACTTTTGATTCAATTCCCTGTGTGTATTAATTAGCCACCTAATTGAGGGACATGATTGTTGAAGGTCTTGGAACAATCTCACCACCACTGTCTCAGTCTCAACTCAGTTTAACAAATAAGTAAATCTGACTAAATCTGATCAGTAAATGCAATTATCAGGCCCTATAGGGAATCCTAGGACTGAAAAATTCTGTCTAAGGAAAGAGTAAAGAGGAAGAGAGGAGATCATTTGACTGGATTTAGGGAACCAATCTTGTAGATGAAAATGGCTACTGATGTGTTTGAAAAGTAAGAATGAGAACAATTAAGACCATGGTTTCACAGGAAAATATGGTTTGTATTGAACAAAAAGAGAAGAGAAAAGGAGAAAAGAACAAGAAAAAGACAAAATAACAATTAAAGGGAAAACAGACAAAGAGAGAAGCAGTGTTTGATAAAGATCAACATATGACATCCACAAGCATTTATTCATTCAGCAATTAGCTATTGAAGGCTGGGCGCGGTGGCTCACACCTGTAATCCCAACACTTTAGGAGGTCGCAGCAGGTGGATCACTTGAGGTCAGGAGTTCGAGACCAGCCTGACCAACATGGTGAAACCCTGTCTCTACTAAAATTACAAAATTAGCCAGGTGTGGTGACACACACTTGTAATCTCAGCTACTTGGGAGGCTGAGGCAAGAGAATTGCTTGAACCCAGGAGGTGGAGGTTGCAGTGAGCCAAGATGGTGCCATTACACTTCAGCCCAGATAACAAGACCAAACTCTGTCTCAAAAACAAACAAACAAACAAACAAACAAAACAGGAAAAAAAACAAAACAAAAAACCAATCAGCTATTGAGAAATTATGTGCCAGATACACCAAAAACAGAACAAAACAAAAAAGCTTCATGTTAACATAGTTACTTATATGTTTTTACAATATCTTAAGAGTGAGCTTGTTAATCTCCGATCTTTTTAGACAAAGAATATAGTAATAGCTAACTACTATTAATTGAGGGAATATTATGTGGACTAACCACTTCACATTCATTCAATTCACACAGCAACCCAATGTTGTAATCAATGCTCCTTTTCTCGTGTTATAGATAAGAGAACTGAGTTTATGAGGGGTTAAATGTTTTGCCTGGGGCTACAAAAAACTGGAGGTAGGGCTTGAGTATAAGTGTGGTTGACTTTAAAATCTCTAATTTCACAGCCCACCCTCTTAATCACTGCAGAGTTGCCTCTCAAAGATGTGAAGAACTTGGCTGGAGTCATAGCTAATAAGTGACAGAAGGATCTGATTCTAAAGACACACTCATTCATTCATGTTATAGGAAGGCAATGGAAGTTGAAATCTAGTACTAGTTTATCTTAGGTAAGGAATATATTGCCTAAGAATGAATTGGAACAAGAATATAGCTCTAGTTTGTGGAAGTTTAAATAAGACCTGATAGAAGCAACTTTTTAATTTAGATATTCCATACAAATATCTTTCCTAGCCAGCTCTCCTCTCATTCCTAAAAAAAAAAAAAAAGGTGAAGAGAAATGAAACTCATCAGAATAGTTAACATTCCATGCAGAGAGTCTTCTTTGGGGAGTTTGAAAGCTTGTCATTCTTAGGAACACACTATGAAAAGAGCCGTTTTCCTTGGATATCAAATCCCCTAAACCTTTATCAATTTACCATATTTGGTCAGATTATGACATCCAGCTGGGGAAGCCCTGCTAGGATGGGGAAGATATGCAATATACAGCCTGTGGAGACACTCAGATAATGAGAGGCCACCAGCCAAACTCCTCTACTTCTGCCGAGTACTGCTTAGGATTTTCTCTATGCTAGATGGAGGGCTTCATGGAACAAGGCTGCACAAGATTTGGTCTCCAAAATAGCTTTGTGAGTCAAGATTTCTTATTGATTAAGGACAGACTAAGTCTTCAGACAGGGCCAACACTGGTGTGTCTGGTACCTTTGCACAGCAGAAAAAGGGGGAACACATATATGACAGCCCTGCTGGCAAATAATATGTAAACAATTTGGCTAAAATAAAGATAATTCCCCTACCTATTGGCACTAAACTGATAATGGAACAATACTGTCAGTAGATGTGAAGGTACATCAGGTTCAGAGAAACGCAGTCTTATAAAGACGTTTTACATGATTATTATCTTTACTTTGTCCTTTTCGTGATCCCATCCTTTTTCACTTTGCCACAGTTCACCAAACCAAGTCAGTACAACCATGAGCTCAGACCACAGGGACTCTGAGGTTGTGATCTGTAATTGTCGCTGTTCCCTTGGTCCATTGCAAGATGTTCTTTTATCTCTCCAGGTCTCAGGATGCCCCTTGAGAAAAGGCCTTTAGGAAGAGGATCACTAAAATGAAAGAGGACATAGACACATCCCTAAAATAGTTTCAAATCTAAATTTTTGGTAGCTAAAGGACTTTAAAAATTCTTCTTAATTGGACTCTCAGAACAATTTTAAAATGTAAGGTCATATTATGTCATTTTACTCTTAAGAAAAATAACTTTTAGAGAGGTGAAGTTGCTCGTTCAGATCATGAAAGATCTTTCAACTCTTACTCAGTGGACATTGCATTACATCATGCTGCCTCCCATTAGAAAATAAGAAAGATGAATCTCATGATACTCACCAATGTGATTTCAGAACCAGCTTCCAACCCTTATACTTCTTTTTCTCCCTTTTTTGTTCTTTTCTTATTCTTTCCCCTTATGCCTTTCTTCCTTTATCTTTTCTTTCTGACCCTGGCTTGTTGTCATAACTGATGCTCATGCTTACAAAAGTCAGATGGAGAAACCATTTGCTAGGAAAATTCCCTCAGAACCATCACTTTTACTTGGAATTTTTTTCTTAATGTTTAAAAATAATCTTTACACTAAATGATATGTTTTTTAGGGTCTTTTAGTGCAGTAGTCTGGCAAAAGTTGGCTTCAATAATTTTTGTAGAACTGAATTGAATTGAATTAAACTGAGTAAAGGTCAGGCTTGACACTTAAACAGAAATTCAGAGTCAAAAGTGCCAGCCAGCCTGAACATTATAGCAGAGACAATCTGGCCCCAGCTTTTGCTAGTTTGAAGAGTGTTTTAATCTAATCTTGCATATGTTTTCAAAAATCAGCAAAACTGCCAAAATTCTGTTGGCATTGCCTTTCCCCAATTCACTACTGCCAGTCCCTCACTCTCTTAACATTCCTGCATCTCTGTTCCATCAGTTCCCTAGCCTAAATGAACCAACTTTTGCCTGCATAAAAACCCATTGCATTGTGTCTCAGATCAAAATCAGATCAAATCTTGTAACTTCAACCAAAAATGTTGAGAAAAGAAGGGCTGCAAATAGTTAATTTAATTTAGGTCTATGAAATTTGGCGTGCTAATACTAAGTAATCTGCCTGCTGTGTGCACATGGTAGGTGATGTGGATAGCAGGAGAAAAGAGTGAGAGGGGATAGGGAAGGGTCACAGAGGAATTGAAAAGGAAAATGATCTTCGCATATGAGAGTAAAAGGTGGTCTCTTCATATTCAATACAATTCCCCATCCTCCATCTACATTTAATACAAGGATGTGTTTTAGATCCTTAAAATGCATCTTACCTACTAGTTTTTTGGTTATTTTTCTTAACTTTCATTGAATCTGTTTTTCATTTTGTTTGTTGACCACGTTGCCTGTTTATTTGCCTCACTTGGACTAGGGTGCTGGGCTGAGATGAGCTAAACCTTGATGGGTAGATTTTCTGGGCTATGTGGGACTGCACTATCTGTTACTTACACATTCTGCTATAAGGGAGGTGGATAAAGAGTTAGAGGAATCATAAACATATTTTTTTAAACCTTCTACCTGCATGTGATTGCTTCAAAAAAAAGCAGCCAGGCTGGGCGTGGTGGCTCACGCCTGTAATCCTAGCACTTTGGGAAGATGAGGTGGGCAGATCATGAGGTCCAGAGATCAAGACCATCCTGGCCAACATGGTGAAGCCCTGGCTCTACTAAAAATACAAAAATTAGCTGGGTGTGGTGGCACATGCCTGTAGTCCCAGCTACTTGGGAGACTGAGGCAGGAGAATTGCTTGAACTCTAGAGGCGGAGGTTGCAGTGAGCTGAGATCACGCCACTGCAGTCCAGCCTGGCAACAGAGTGAGACTCCATTTCAGTGAATAAATAAATAAATAAAATTTAAAAAGCAGCCATGATCTTACTGCGTAGAAAAGAAGGTAGATGCCTAAGATCGTTCACTGCTCTCCTAGGAAAGTAAGAGATATGATCCTTTCCAGAAAAAAAAAAAAAAAAAAAAAAAAAAGAGAGATTTTGGGTATAGGACCCAAACTTGGTTAGGATATCCTAGAGATTTGGGCTAGATAGGAGAAGGAAGACAGGACTAGCACCAGATTTACAGAACGTAATGCAAATTACAGAGGGTGATATGTGAAGCATTATCTGGGACCAAAGCCAGGTAGAAAAGACAAAAGTCAATGAACCAAAGTTGCTGGAGGGAAAATAAGAATCCATCAAGTAAAAGTGAATGAGTCTATCCATATTTGCAGTGATAGGGATAATTATTACCATAAACATTGCAGGAAAAAAGTCACAAATTAATACATGTGATCCCATTCACAAAAAAAGTCCAAAACCATGCATGCCAAAGCATATATTGTTTAGGAATATATGCAGAGATGAAGTAAAACGATAAATTAAGCAAAGAAAAACAAGGCAATGATTTCAAATAGCAGTTTACTGTAGGGCTGGAATGGAATTACAGAGAGTCATACAGGTAACTTTGAATACTTTGGTGATATTTTATTTGTAAGCTGGGTTTTGGGTATATGGATTTTATTAATGTTTTAACTATGCATACACATTAATGTTTTTCATATGTAATGTATATATGTGCATGTTTGTGTATGCATATTTGTATGTGTATATCTGTGTGTGTGTATCCAAGAGACCAAGAGAAAAATTCCTGTGAACCATACTTACTTAAAGTGTTTGAACTGGGAAGGGGAATAGGAACTGCAGGCTGGGAAATGCCTTGAGTCATAGAATACAGTTATGGCCCCTTTCATAGGGTAGTTAGAGTTTTGTGCATGGGCAGGAAGAGTGCTGTTATAGTCAATGATCCAACTGGATCATAAAATATGAGAGAAGAGGAAGAGAACCTAGAGGTAAACAGGAAAAAAAAAAAAAGAAAAAGTGAAACTTAGATTTAAAAAAGTTTGTAAAAAAAATGCTTCTTTAATCGTTTCATCATAATGTACAATTACCTGCTCCCTAAAGATTAATAAAATAGATATTTATTTTACAACAAAGCCTATACCTCTGTGGCGCTTAGTAGGTACTCTGAAAAAATATAGAAATAAGTAAGCACTATTTATACACTTCATCCTGGTTGAGGCTTTTTGTAAAATATAGGTTGGCTCAGGTATATTGCATGGTGGAACCTCAGCATCAAGGTCTGGAGAGGACAGGAAGAACTTGGGAGTAGATACCACAATGCTTTGGGATAAGGACCTATGGGAGCATGGCCTTGACCCCTAAAGAGACTGTTGGCAAATCCCATATAGAGTGTGGAAGAAATTTGGCAAAGCCAAATTTGTTTGGGGTAAATCTTGCTATTAGAGTTGGGAGGTGTCCCACCCAGCAGGCAGGACAAAGAAGTGCCAAGAATTATACAAGCACTGAGATTATACCTGTATTAGTCTGTTTTCACACTGCTGATAAAGACATACCCAATACTAGGTAATTCATACAGGAAAAAGGGTTTAGTGGACTTACAGTTCCAGGTGGCTGGAGAAGCCTCACAGTCATGGCAGAAGGCAACAAGGAGCAAAGTCACATCTTACATGGATGGCAGCAGACAAAAAAGAGAGCTTGGGCAGGGAAACTCCACATTATAAAGCCATCAGATCTCATGAGACTTATTGGCTATCATGAAAGCAGCACAGTAAAAACCTGCCCCTTTGATTCAATCACCTCTTACCAGTTCCCTCCCACAACATGTGGGAATTAAAGATGAGATTTGTGTGGGGACACAGCCAAACCATAGCAATATCTCTACTTGCTAACTTGTTAAACTGCTACAGTTTAAAGGATGTTAGTAGAAAACATGGGACACCTGAGTCATGGATTAGAGGCTCACACCAATAGCAGTAGCCAGAGCATCAATACTTGTGCTAGGTTCCCTGATGCTCAGTTCCCAAGAGCAATGCAGAGAGGTCCATGTGTCACCTGCACATGCAATAAATTCTGTAACAGGAGAGAAATTTTGTGTTTAGGAGCCTAAGGATGCCTGCCCATTATTCCAGAGCCTTCATATGATTCACATGAAGACACTGGATCTAAGACACTGGGGTTCTTAGCTCCAGAAAAATTTCCCATCTTCAAAATAAGGTATGGAAGGAACACCAATGCTGAATTCAATATGACGCATACAGGGTGGGTCAATGGATATCTGAATGGTAATCAATTTGTCCTAACGACTGAAGGTCCTTTGCCTAATATGCTCTTCTGGGTAAGGCATTTTAGGATTTTTGTATCGTCATGGATATTTTAAAGAATTCAGTAATGGCAGACATTAGATTTCTGTCCACCAAGGAATCTGGGAGCTTAGAGCCCAGATTGAATTTAAAGAAAATAAAACAGGTGAAAATGTATTGCTTGCTAGTTTTGTGATATAGAATGCTATCTGTAAGAAACCCATGTAGAAGAAGGGGGAAAAGGCAGGTAGGAAGTATTGTAACTTTATTTTACAGAAGTATGTAGGGCTGAAATCTAGTTCCCGAGATTATAGATCTATTGATCACAAAACTTATTCCAGATGGATAGATAATATTGTAGGACTTCTTATATATTATGTATTCTTGTCAGGATGGTTCAAGCTTACAAGTGGGGTTGAGTCTGAAAACATTTACCTATTTAACTATAGGAAATCTAAATTAGGGATATAAGGGAAAGAAAGGATTAAGGCAAAGACTAAAGGATTTTCCCTGCAGCTTTCATACTACTATGAATTTTAGACCTAGATTATCTGGGAATTGGTTTATAGTTGTTTGTCGATACTTCAAAAAAAAGCTATAATTAGCATGAGTGTGAGTCAACAAAAGCCAAACCACTGTTCAGAAGATGGTGTAATCTGATGGCTTAAAACATTGTAGGGGCACAAGAACATTTAGAATATGTGTGAAAGCTATGGAACTTCTCTTTGGCAACTGTATTAAATTTTATCCACAATTTAGGGGCTTTGAGGGTCCCATGGGCTTTATTCAATATCAATTTTAGTGTGTTATTAAAGCACTTTAGAGTGCTTGTGAAAATGTAGAATCACATGCTCTACAACCAGAAAGAACAGTACATTGGATCTAGAACAGGAAACTGAACGTAACCATTTCAGGAATAATTGATCAATTCTAATGCAATTGAGCCATGTACCACACTTGGAGGAAGAATATCCTCAACATTTGTGGCACCCTTCAAAACAAACAAACAAACAAACAAACCATTGTCTAAATGCTAAATGGCTTTAAGACTACTCATAAGGTAACTATTCTTCCCAAGTCAAGTTCCCCCTTCCCTTTATATATATCCTTCGTAATCTCATAGACTGGTATTAGATTCCAGAGTAATCCTAGCTCAAGGTGAAGCTGGTGAGGTTTGGTGACAAGATCAGGTGCACTAAAATTGAGGGATTCTTTACTCACAACTTCCAGATGGAAGCCACAGCATTTCCCCATTGGGCATATTTGAGTTGCAGGGCACATGAGAACCAGAAATCTGAAACTCTATCCAAACTGTCTACTCCCTTTTTTAGCCTCAGCAATAGCAATGCAGTTAGTCTGCTTACATGTGAGTCCAAATGGAAAATAAATCTATTCTTTCTGTTCTTGTTTACCTTGGACCTAGAAGCTGGCAGTAGTTCATCAGTTTTCTGCAAAGAATTCCACTTTATTGTGAAGCCAGCTGCATGGACTTTGTGTCCTATAATAACATCTTCATAGACAGCCACAGCAACCATTGTGTAGAGCAGCCCCTGATCCATGATTATCCTGCAATGATTATTTTTGGTTTTGTCAGTAACTTCCTAAAACTGGATCTTCCTGGCATCTTTCCACTCCATGTTGTTCTGTGTGAGCTGCAGCTGCATAGCTACAGCTTACATCCATCTTCAACACATATTCATGGTGTTTATATTAGAGAAAATCGTGTGATTTTCTTATTTATTCAGTGGACAATAATAGGATATAATAGTATGTAATGTGAGGGAGTTGAAATACCAAAGGGGAAAGTTACCAATAAATAAGAATTCTGATAAAGATATCCTATAACTAGATGGCAAAGCATAAATGTGTAAGTCTTGCTTTCGCTTGTTGTTATTTTAAAAAGTTATTCTGGGAAGATTTAGAATAAGGTGTGAAGCAATCAGCTTGGGTTATTAGTAGAAGGGTCCAGAACAAGAAAATCTTGTTATGCAAGGTGGTTCTGAGAGATGCCTTACATTGATCAAGTAAGAGGTTAAAATGAGGCAGGAATGAATGCATCAGTCAGGAAACTCGTTTCTGATCCAGAGGAAACATTTTCAGAAGTGTCGAAGGCAAAAAAGGTAAACTAAGTACCTCTCAGGAAAGATTGATTCAGCGTATCAGAAAATTTTTAATAACCACATTAGCTGCAGGAGGCCACAACATTGATAATGCTAACTGTCCTCATTGATTTCTTCATTCAGTCAGCCATTTTACAACTATTAATCAGGCACCCACTGTTTGCTAGGCTCCCCAATAAGTACTATATATACAGTGGTAAACAAGACAGAAAACATTACTTCTGTCATAGGCTTTAGAATGTAGCATGGAAAAAAAAGAACTAGAGAGGATGTTTAGCATAAAGTATGTGGATAGAGAAAATCAATAACTCACGTATCCATTGAACAAATATGACATTCACAGTAAGGAGACTTATGTTCATTTAGAGTTTGGAGGAAAGTATACTCAAAAGTAAAGTTCAGTAATATGAAGGATATATATGGATTTCTGAATTGTAGGAATGAAATGGTAGAGAGGTAGGGGCAGGATTTGGAAAGCAGAGGAAGTGAAGGAAGTGTATTCTAGGCACAGTGAATAGTACTGCCTAATAGTTGAGAGAGTTGGGGTTTTCAAAGACTAAAAGATTACCATGGTTAAGACATAGGTTGTATTGAGGGGAATTGAAAAAGAATGAGATTGAAGAAGTCAAAATTGAAATTATAAATTTTTACTTATAATCTACTTATCAACTTTTTTATTCAACAAATACTTCATGTAAAAACAAAAAGCTATAAAGAATAGGAATAGGATGATGAATTTTGTTTAAATACCACATTATATAATTATTTACTTCATTTGAGCCTCAACACAAGCCTATAGTTAGATAAAATAACCTGTATGGGACTTCTGACCTAAATAACTATATAATAATAAATTAGAACTGTTTCAAGCTGTGAAATTTGTGGTAATTTGTTATGGCACCAATAGAAATCTAATACAATTTTGTGCAGCAAATATTTCCTTATTAGTCAGTAGTATTTCACAGTATCAATATTTCAGATAATTTATTAATGCTCCCTTGTTTTTTCCTTTTTCTTTTTTCTTTTCTTTCTTTTTTTTTTTTTTTTTGAGACGGAGTTTCGCTCTTGTTGCCCAGCCTGGAGTGCGATGGCAAGATCTCAGCTCACCACAACCTCTGCCTCCTGGGTTCAAGTGATTCTCCTGCCTCAGCCTCCCAAGTAGCTGGGATTACAAGCATGTGCCACCATGCCTGGCTAATTTTGTATCTTTAGTAGAGACGGAGTTTCTCCATGTTGGCCAGGCTGGTCTCGAACTCCCCACCTCAGGTGATCTGCATGCCTCGGCCTCCCAAAGTGCTGGAATTACAGGCATGAGCCACCACGTCCGACCAATGCTCCTATTTTTAAGCATCTAAGTTGTTTCTCATTGTTCAACTATTACAAATAAACCTGTGGTAATCATTCTTTTACAAGACTTTTGTCATCATATGCTTTCATTTTTTACTGGAAAAGTACCTAGGAGTAGAATTGCTGGATCATATAGTTGGCATATGTTTAATTTTAAAAGAAATTGTCAGAAATTTTTCAAAGTAGTGGAACTATTTTATGCTCCCACCAACCATCTATGAAGTTGCAGCTGCTCTACATCTTCGTCCACATTTGGTGTTGTCATTCTTTTTTTATTTTAGATATTCAGGTGAGTGTGAGTGTTTATATAATCTGAATACAATTCTTTGTGAGATGTATGTATTGTGAACATTTTCTCCAAGTTTGCTGTTGCCTGCTCTTTTTCTTAATGGTATCTTTGGATGAGAGAAAGTTTGAATTATGAAGTCTAATTTATCAATAAGGTCACGAGGATCTGTCTAATACTCCTTTGTCTAAACCCAAGTTTCACCTATAAAAGCTCTCAGGTTTCGGCATTTATATTGAAGTCTATAAATCTATTTCAAATTAACTTTTTCGTATGTAGCAAAGTTCATTTTCTTCCATATAGATATCCAGTTATTTTAGCATCATTTGTTAAAAAGACTTTTGTTCCTCATTTTTCCGATGCATTATCAAAAAATCAAATGTCATATAACTCTATTTCTGTGTTAACTCTTTTACATTCACTTATTTTCCAAACTTTATGCCAGCATCACACTATCATGATTATTTTGGCTTTGTAGAAATATTAAAATCAGATAGTAAATAATTGTTCTTTTTCAAATTTTGTTTGTGAACAATATGCTTGCTTCCATATATCGCATTTTGTATTTTGTGTATTTGATGTATTGCATTTGTATTATCATTCAGTTGATGTTTACAATGCTTTGTTTTACTTCTTTGGCCATGAATTGTTTGGAAGCATGTTGTTTAATTTCCAAATGCTTAAGGATTTTACACATATATTTCTTTTATTGTTTTCCAGCTTAATTTTATTATGGTTAGAAAACATTTTCTAAATGATTTCAAATTTTTTTAATTAAAGAGATTTGTTTTATGGTCCAGTATAAAGTCTATCTTTCTGAATGATCATGTGCACTTGAAAAGAATGTACATTCTATAGTTGTAAGATTTTTTTAAGGTTCTATGAATATCAAAAACTTAATTAATACTGTTATTTGGATCATCACTTCTCTTTAGCCTGAATAACTTTGTTATTTCTTGTAGGATAGGTTTTAGCTTTCTTTTATCTAAAATATTTTCATTTTCTTCCATTCTCAAGCAATATTTTTGTTACATATAGAATTCTGGGTTGACAGTTTTTGATATCAGCATTTTAAAGCTGTATTTTATTATCTCTGGCTGCCATAATTTCTGATCAGAAGTTAGCCATTAATTGTTTTGTTGTTCCCCTTCATGTAATTTTTAGTTTTTCTTTTGATGCTTTCAGGATTTTGCTTTTCAACTTTTTTATTAATTTTTGACACAATGTACCAAGGCATGACTGTTTTCATGTGTATTTTGCTAAAGGGTCATTGCAATTCTAGAATTAGCAAATTTGAGTGGTAAGTTGAATTTGGGACACATTCAGCCATTACTTTCTGAAATATTTTTCTTGTCTCATCCTATATCTCCTTTCTCTTGGGACTCTGATTGCATATATGTCAGTCTAATATTATCTAATAGGTCCTTGACATTTTATACGTATGTATATGTACTAATTCTCAATGCTGTTTGAATTGTGCAATTTCTATTGATGTATTAGGTTGGTGCAAAAGTCATTGCTGTTTTTGCCATTACTTTTGCACCAACCACAATTACTTTTGCACCAACCTAATAGCTAACATTAACTAAACATTTCCACTGTCATCTTCATTAACCTATTTTAAAAAGAAATTCTAATATGTTATTCTCAGTTCTAGAATTTTCACTTTTTTTTTTCTTTTTGAGACAGACTCTTGCTCTAGCACCCAGGCTAGAGTCCAATGGCACAACCATGGCTCATTGCAGCCTCTACTTCCTAGGTTCAAGCGACCCTCCTACCTCAGCCTCCCTAGTAGCTGGGACTATAGGCACAGGCTACCATGCCAGGCTATTTTTAAAAATTATTTTTTGTATAGATGAGGTCTCACTATGTTGCCAAAATTGGTCTTGAACTCCTGGACTCAAGCAATCCTCTTGTCTTAGCCTCCCAAAGTGTTGGGATTACAAATGAGCCATTGCACCCAGTCCTGGTTCTATTTTATTCTATCTATTTATCTGCCAATATTCCCTACATTTTTCATGTATTGCAACCCTATTTTCTTTAATTTCATTGAAAATAGTTTTATTAACTACTTGTGTAAGATTTCCTGCTCATTCCAACAATTCTGTAATTTTGGAGTTGATCTCAGTTTATCTTTTCTCTTGAGACTAAGTAATAAATTACATCTGAACTTTATGAATATTAAGTTGCTGAAATTTTGAATTCTGGTTTTGTTTTTTGTTTTTTTTTACAAAAAGTGTTTTGTTTTGTTTTTTTTTAGCAAGCACTTAAGCTGGTTGGACATAAACTGCTGTTTTTCAGGTGATATTTTCTTTTCCTTTTTCCTTTTTATTTGAGAGAGAGTCTCACTCTGTCACCCAGACTGGAGGGCAGTGATGCAATCTTAGCTAACTGCAAACTCCACCTCCTGGGTTCAAATGATTCTCATGCCTTAGCCTCACAAGTAGCTGGGATTACAGAAATGCTAATTTTTGTATTTTTAGTAGAGACAAGGTTTCACCATGTAGGCCAGACTAGTCTTGAACTCCTGACCTCCAGTGATCTGCACTCCTCAGCCTCCCAAAGTGCTGAGATTACAGACGTGGGCAACTGTGCCTGGCCCAGATATTTTCCATTTTAATTCAAATATTCTGTCTTTATCTGAGCTTCTTTTTATTTATTTATATTTATTTATTTATTTTGTAGAGATGGAGTTTCACCATGTAGCCCAGGCTGGTCTTGAACTCCTGGGCTCAAACAATCCACCTGCCTCAGCCTACCAATGTGCTGGGATTATAGGAGTGAGCCACCACACCTGGCGTTATCTGAGCTTCTTAGTATGTGCTCCATCCATGTATCATTCAGAGGTAAGCCAAAGATTGTCAAGCAGAATTTGGAAATCTCCTCCCTATTCTTTCCTTCAAGGGATTCTATGTCCCCACTCTCACTTCAGTAGCCAGTTTTTCAGCCTTGGTCCTCTGGTTACACAAGCAAGAAAACCTGTAATTATTTTTTATTGTTACCTCCAACACCCACACCATTTTGACTGTGCCTGCCTTCATTCTAAGAGTGGTAACAACTACCCTCCTCTAAGTATGGATACCCCACCAGAAGCTATTTCTGTTCACTTTCAGTGCTTTCAGATAGCCTCCTTTTGTATTAATATATGTCCAAAGTTTATAGTATTATCTGAAGATAAATGGGTTCATTAGTATTTTACTGATCACTAAAAGCAGAAATCCTCTCTTTACATTATTAACCACAGGTTGAGCATCCCAAATCTAAAAAGCTCCAAAACCCAAAATTTTTGGACACTGACTGGACCCTCAAAGGAAATGGTCATTGACGCATTTCAGATTTCAGATTCATAGATTTGGAATGCTCAACTAGTAAGTATAATGCAAATATTTCAAAATCTGAAAAAAAAAAAGAAATCTAAAACACTTCCGGTTCCAGGCATTTTGGATAAGGGATATTCAACCTTTATTTCCTTTTAGTGGTTCCTATTAGCATTATAACATACATATTTTACTTTTCATGGTCTAATTAAAGTTTATACCACACAATTTTGTGTAAAATGTAGAACCCTTATAACTATAGCAGCCTATTTATCATTCCTCAATTCTTAGTTCTATATTTGTTACAGGTATGAAATCTATATACTTCATAATCCTTAGAAGGCAATGCTGTTTAGTAAAATATTATGAAAAAATGTCTAATAATTTAATAAAATTATAACACAAAGTAGTCTTTTATATTTCCATAGAAATTTAGTTTTAGATTTGTTCCTATTATTTCCCTTGAGTCTGAAGAATGTTTTTTTCCTTTCCTTGTAAAGCAGCTATGCTTACAACAAATTTTCTCCTTAATTATCTGAAAATGCCTTTATTTCAAATTAATTCTTAAATAGTATTTTTGTTAGATATAGAGCTTAGGTAAACAGGTTTTTTTTTATTTAGCACTTTAAAGAAAAATACATTGACAATGAATTGTGTGATAGAAAATCTCAAGAAAGGAAAAAGAAACATTTTTAAAAAACCAAATGGAAATCCCAGAATTAAAAGAATATCTAAAGTAAAAAAATAAATCACTAGAAGGACTTATAAGCATAATGGAGATTAAATAAAAACAAGTCAGTGAAAATAAAAGTAGTACAGAAATTATTTAATCTAAGAAGAAAACAATTTATAGTATTGGAGGAGGGGGAAAACACAGTCTCAGTGACCTATGGGATACTATTAAAAAGTTAACATATTTTTTAACTGTAGTCTGAGAAGTTAAGAAAAACAGAAGACAGAGAATGAAGCAGACGGCCAGAAGACAGTTGCAGTAGCTACTTTAAAATTCTATTTTCTAATTCAAATTATGAATAATTAAATGGTTGGTCCCAGTCATTTGTATTTTTACTTGAGACTGAGTCACATTTTCCTAGTTGTGTGCATCTCAATTAATTTGAAGTGCATTCCAACCATTATACATATTATCTTGTATCAACTCTGGTTTGTGTTGTAGACTTTAAAAAGTGTTGATGTTTTTGCTTTAGCAGCCAATTAAATGGGTTGAATTCAAATTCAAATTTTTGTGTTTGGGATAGCTATTCTAATCTTAGTTCAGATCATTTGCTTTTATCCGAGTTGCTGTGAATCAACTTCCTGCATGTATGGTTCAGAGGACAGCCAGAGATTTAGGAAGAGATTATATACCAAATTTAGAAGTTTTTCCTCTCTGGCTCTCTCTTTTCTGAATTTCCCCGTCAGTTTTCAGTTCTTAGCCAAAACTCTGGCTTCTGATTCTTTGGGCCAGAAAGACTCTGGTTGTCCATAGGTGTTTTAGCTGCCAATTGCAGCACTGTCTCTGGCCATCCCAACAGGATAAAACCTATAACAACAAGAAAATCACTCTACACTGGTTTCTCTTCAAAAATATGTTTTATACTCAGAATCTGTTTGCTTTTTTTCTCTCCCCAGGATCACCAAATTGCTATTTTATTTATTTTTGTCAGAGTTTATATGTTTGTTTTCCCTGTGAAATTAGGGTCTGTACACAGCTGTATTTAGAACCTACCCCCTCTTTTTGATGGATTAGAAAATTTGTTTTGACAAAGTTGAAGTCCCTGGTTATATTATTTTCTTTGATGTCTAGCTATATTTCTAAAATTGGATTTTCTCGGAGATACACTTTTCTCCTCGTAATATATTTCCCTTTTAGTGTAAGATGGTTTACTCTGGATTTGATTACAACCAAGATTTTTAATAATACATAATGTTTTTTTTAAATTTTAAGAGTACATAGTAGGCATATATATCTATGGGATACATGAGATATTTTGATACAGGCGTGTAATATATATTAATCATATGGTAAATGTAAATCTGTCATCTTAAGCATTTATACTTTGTGTTATAAACAATCCAATTATACTCTTTTAGTTATTCTTAAAGTGTACAATAAAATTATAGACTATACTCACCCTGTTGTGCTATCAAATACTAGGTCTAATTCTTTTTTTTTTTTTTTAATTTTTGAGACAGAGTCTTGCTCTGTTGTTCAGACTGGAGTGCAGTGGTGCAATCTTGGCTCACTGCAACCTCTGTCTCCTGGGTTCAAGTGATTCTCTTGCCTCAGCCTCCCGAGTAGCTGGGACTACAGGTGTGCGCCACCACGCCTGGCTAATTTTTATATTTTTGGTAGAGATGGGCTTTCACCATGTCGGCCTGACTTCAGGTGATCCACCGGCCTCGGCCTCCCAAAGTGCTGGGATTACAGGCATAAGCCACTGCTCCTGGACCTAATCATTCTTTCTAACTACATTTGACCTCCTTAAGCATCCCTACTCCTCCTTCTACACTCCCTACTATCATTCCCAGCCTCTGATAACCATTCTTATCTATCTCCACAAGTTCAATTGTTTTAATTTTTGTCTCCCACAAATAAGTGCAAACATGCAAAATTTGTCTTTCTGTGTCTGCCTTATTTCACTTAACGTAATGACCTTCAGCTCTATCCATGTTGTTGCAAATGACAGGATCTAATTCTTTTTTATGGCTGGATAGCACTCAACTATGTATATGTACCACATTTTCTTTATCTGTTTACCTGTTGATGGACACTTAAGTTGCTTCCCAATCTTGGCTGTTATGAATAGTGCTACAATAAACATGGAAGTGTAGATATCCATTCAATATATTGATTTCCTTTCTTTTGGGTATGCACCCAGCTGTACTAGTCCATTTTCGCACTGCTATAAAGAACTGCCTACGACTGGGTAATTTATTTAAAAAAAAAAAAAAAAGAAAAGAGGTTTAATTGACTCACAGTTCTGTAGGCTGTACAGGAAGCATGGCTGGGAAGCCTCAGAAAACTTATAATCATGGCAGAAGGTGAAGGGAAAGCAAGCACATCTTTACCATGGCAGAGGGTTACATAGTGAAGGGGGAAGTGCCACACACTTTCAAACAACCAGATCTCTTGAGAAATCACTCACTATCAAGAGAACAACAAGGAGGAAGCTCATCCCCATGATTCAATCACTTCCCACTAGGCCCCTCCCTCAACATGTGGGGATTACAATTGGAGGTGAGATATGAGTGGGGACACAGAGCCAAACCTTATTACCAGCAGTAGTAGCTCTATTTTTAGTTTTTCAAGGAACATCCACACTGTTCTCCATAGTGTTGTACTAATTTACATTCCTACTAACAGCGTACTAGGGTTCCCTTTTTTCCACATCCTTGCCAGCATTTGTTATTTCCTGTCTTTTGGATATAGCCATTTTAACTGAAGTAGAAGGATATTTCATTGTAGTTTTAATTTGCATTTCTCTAATCATCAATTATGTTCAACACATTTTCATATATGCCCGTTTGCCATTTGTATGTCTTCTTTTGTAAAATGTCTATTCAGATCTTTTGCCCATTTTAAAATCAGATTGTTAGTTTTTTTCCTATAGAATTGTTTGAGCTCCTTATATATTCTGATTATTAATTCCTTGTCAGATGGATAGTTTGATAATGTTTTCTCCCATTCTGTGTGTATTATCTTCATTTTATTGATTGTTTCCTTTTCTGTACAGAAACTTTTTGACTTGATGTCAATTTTTGTTTTGGTTGCTTATTCTTGTAGGATATTACTCAATAAATTTTTTCCCAGACCAATGTCCTGTAGAGTTTCCCCTATGTTTTCTTGTAGTAGTTTCATAATTTTAGGTCTTAGATTTAAGTCTTTAGTCCATTTTGATTTAATTTTTATATAAGGCAAGAGATAGGGGTCTAGTTTTATTCTTCTGCATTTGAATAACAGTTTTCCTAGTATCATTTATTGAAGAGAATGTCCTTTCCCCCAATGTCTGTTCTTGGCCCCTTCGTCAAAAATGAGTCCACTGCAGATGTATAGATTTGTTTCTGGGTTCCCCATTCTGTTCCATTTGTCTATGTGTCTGTTTTTATGCCAATATCATGCTCCTTTGGTTACTATAGCTTAGTAGTATAATTTGAAGTCAGGTAATGTGATTCCTCCAGTTTTGTTATTTTTGCTCAGGATACCTTAGGCTATTCTGGGTCTTTTGCAGTTCTATATAAATTTTAGGATACTTTTCTCTACTTCTGTGTCATCGGCATTTTGATAGGGATTGCATTGGATCTGTAGATTGCATTGAGTAGTATGGACATTTTAACAATATTGATTCTTTCAATCCATGAACATAAAATATCTTTCCATTTTTTGTGTGTCCTCTTCAATTTCTTAAATTAGTGTTTTATAGTTTTCACTGTAAAGATTTTCACTTCTTTGGCTAAGTCCTAGATATTTAATTTCATTTGTGGCTATTGTAGATGGGATTACTGTTTTTCAGATTGTCCACCATTTACATATAGAAATGCTACGATTTTTGTATGTTAATCTTACATTCTGCAACTTTACTGAATTTGCTTATCAGTTCCAGTAGTTTTTTTGGTGGAGGCTTTAGGTTTTTCCAAATATAAGATTATATCATCTGCAAACAAGGATAATCCAATTTCTTCCTTTCCAATTTGGATGCCCTTTATTTCTTTCACTTGTCTAATTGCTCTTGCTAGGATTTCCAGTACTATGTTGAATAATAATGGTCAAAGTGGACATTCTTTTTATGTTCCAGGTCTTAGAGTGAGGGCTTTCAGTTTTTCTCCATTCAGTATGATACTAGCTGTGGGTCTTTCAGATATGTCATTTGTTATGTTGAGGTATGTTCCTTCTATACCTAGTCTTTTGAGGGTTTTTATCATGAGGAAATTTTGAATTTTATAAATACATTTTCAGCATTAATTGAATTGATTATATGATTTTTGTCCTTCATTCTGTTGATATGATGTATCACAGTGATTGATTTGCATATGTTGTACCATTCTTGCATCCATGGGATAAATCTCACTCAGTCATGATGAACGATCTTTATAATGTGGTGTTGAATTCAGTTTGCCAGTATATTGTTGAGGATTTTTGCATCAGTGTTCACCAGGGATATTGGCCTGATGTTTTTTTTTTGTTTTGTTTTGTTTTGTTTTGTTTCTTTTTTTTTTTTTTTTTTGATATATCTTTGTGTGGTTTTGGGTTCAGGGAAATACTGGCCTCATACAATGTCTTGGAAGTATTCCCTCCTCCTCTATTTTTTCAGAATAGTTTGAGTAGGATTGGTATTAGTTCTTCTTGAAATGTTTGGTAGAATTCAGCAGTAAAACCATCAGGTCCTGGGCTTTTCTTTGCTGGGACACATTTATTATGGCTTCAACCTCACTACCTGTTCAGGTTTTGGATTTCTTCATGGCTCTATCTTAGTAGGTTGTATATGTCTAGGAATGTATCCATTTCTTCTAGGTTTTCCAATTTATTGGCATATAGTTGCTCATAGTGGCACCTAATGATCCTTTGAATTTCTGCAGTATGGGTTGTAATATCTCCTTTTTCATCTCTGATTTTATTTATTTGAGTCTTCTCTCTTTTTATTTAGTTGTGCTAAAGGTTTTTTAAATTTTATTTATCTTTTCATTTTGTTTATCTTTTTATTGTTTTCTTCATTACAATTTCATTTGCATCTGTTCTGATTTTTATTATTTCTTTTACTAATTTTGGATTCAGTTTGCTCCTTCTTTTCTAGTTCTTTAGGATGCATCATTAGGTTACTTGTTTGAAGTTTTTCTTATTTTTGATGTAGGCACTTACAGCTATAAATGTCCCTTTTAGTACTGCTTCCACCATATAACATAGGTTTTGGTATGTTGTCGTTCCATTATCATTTGTTTCAAGACATTTTATATTTTTCTTCTTAATTTCTTCATTTATTGATCCACTGGCCATTCAAATACATATTGTTTAATTTCCATGTGTTTGTATAGTTTTCAAAATTCCTCTTGTGATTAATTTCTACTTTTATTCCATTTTGGTCAGAAGATTCCTTATACTATTTCCATTTTTCTGAATGTTTTAAGACTTGTTTTGTGACCTAGCATATTGTCTATCCTTGAGAATAACTCATGTGCTAAGGAGAAGAATGGGTATTCTGCAACTGGATAAAACATGCTGTAAATATCTGTTAAGCACATTTGGTCTGTAGTGCAGATTAAGTCCAATGTTTCCTTTTTGAGTTTTTGCCTAGATTTGTCCACTGTGGTATGTGGATGCTGAGGTCTCTAGATTGTATTGAAGTCTTTCTCTCTTTATTATTAATAATGTTTGCTTTATATATCATTGTATTTTATTTGTGCTCCAGTTTGGGGTGCATGTATACTTACATTTGTTATGTCCTCTTGTTGAATTGACCCATTTATCATTATATAATGACCTTCTTTGCCTCTTGTTACAGTTTTTGTCTTGAAATCTATTTTGTCTGATATAAGTATCCTTGTCCTACTCTCTTTGTGGTTTCCATTCACATAGAATATCTTTTTTATCCCCTTATTTTATGTGTATCTTTAAAGTTGAAGTGTGTTTCTTATAGGCAAGAGATCACTAGATCTTGTTTTGTTTTTGTTTTCAATTCAGACTTTCTATATCTTTTGATTGGAGAGTTTAGTCCATTTACATTCCATGTTATTATTGATAAGTAAAGACTAATTCCTGCCATTTTGTTTTGTTTTGTGGTTTTCTCTTCTTTCTTTCCTTCCTTCCTGTCTTCCATTTAGTGAACGTGATTTTTTTTCTGGCAGTATGATTTAATTTCTTGCTTTTTATTTTTTGTGTATCTGTTGTATGTTTTTCAATTTGAGGTTACCATGAGGCTTGCAAGTACTATCTTTTAACCCACTATTTTAAACTGATGACAACTTCACATTAATTGCATAAACAAGCAAAGAGAAAACTAATGAAAATTCTACTCTTTAACTTTGTACTCCCACTTGTTAACTTTTTGTTTTTACTCTTTATTTCTTATTGTACTGTCTATGTCTTGAAAAGTTGTTTTAGTTATTATTTTTGATTGGTTCATCATTCAGTCTTTCTACTTAAGAGTAGTTTACACTCCATAATTACAGTGTTATAATATTGTGTTTTTCTGTGTGCTTTTTATTGTCAATGAGTTTTGTCCCTTCAAATAATTTCTTAATGCTCACTAATGTCCTTTTCTTTCAGATTAAAGAACTCTTTTTAGCATTTCTTGTATGACAGGTCTGGTGTTGATAAAGTCCTTCAGGTTTTGTTTGTCTGGGCAAATCTTTATTTCCTGTTCCTGTTTGAAGGATATTTTCACCAGACATATAATTTTGGGGTAAAAGTTTTTCTCCTTCAGCACTTTAAATATGTTATGCCACTCTCTCCTGACCTGTAAGGTTTCCACTGGAAAATCTGCTGGCAGACATATTGGAGCTCCATTGTATGTTATTTGTTTCTTTTCTCTTGCTGCTGTTAGGAATATTTATTCTTGACCTTTGAGAGTTTGATTATTATATGCCTTGAGGTAGTCCTTCTTTGGGTTAAATATGCTTGCCGTTCTATAACCTTCTTGTACTTGAATGTGGATACCTTTCTTTAGGTTTAGGAAGTTTTCTAATATTATCCCTTTGCATAAAGTTTCTACCCCATCTCTGTCTCTGTCTACTCTTTATGGCCAATAACTATTAGATTTGCCCCTTTAAGGCTGTTTTCTAGATCTTGTAGGCATACTTTATTCTTTTTTATTCTTTTTTCTTTTATCTCTTCTGACTGTGTATTTTCAAATAATCTCTCTTTGAGCTTCCCTAATTCTTTCTTCTGCTTTATAAATTCTACTATTACAAGACTCTGATGCATTCTTTAGTATGTCAGTTGTATTTTTCAACTCTGGAATTTCTGCTTGATTCTTTTAATTTATTTCAATCTCTTACTACATGTATCTGATAGGATTCTGAATTCCTCCTCTGTGTTATCTTGAATTTCCTTTAATTTCCTCAACATGGCTATTTTGAATTCTCTGCCTGAAAGGTCACATATCTCTGTTTCTCCAGGATTGGTCCTTGGTGTCTTATTTGGTTTGTTTAGTGAGGTCATGTTTTCCTGGATGGTCTTGATGCTTTGTGGACATTCATCAGTGTCTGGGCATTGTTGAGTTAGGCATTTATTGTAGGCTTTGCAGTCTGTGCTCATCTTTTTTGGGAAAGCTTTCCAGGTATTCTAAGGAACTCATGCCCCATGCCCAATCATTCTGTGGTTTATGCTGACTCATAGAGATACCACCTTGGTGGTCTTGGATTCGATATAGAAGAATTCTCTGGATTACCAGGTAAAGCCTCTTGTTCTTTTCCCTCACCTTCTCCCAAAGAAATGAAGTCTCTCTTTCTGTGCTGAGCTGCCTGATTTTGGGGTGATGCAAGCACCCTTGTAGCCACCACCCCTGAGACTATGCTGAGTCAGATCTGAAGCCAGCACAGCACTCGGTCTCACCCAGGGCCCACTGTAACCACAACCTGGCTACTGCCTATGATCACTCAAGAGCTTAAGAGTCTACGATCAGCTGGTGGGGAAACCAGAAATGTTTGTGCCTTTCCTTCAGGGCATTCAGTTCCCTCAAACCCTGGGCAGGTCTGGAGATGCTGTCTGGGAGCCAGGTATTGGAGTCAAAAACCGTAGACATTTACCTTGTGTGTTGTATTCTACTGTGGCTAAGCTGGCCCTCAAACCTGAGACCAAAATCCTTCTCACTCTTCTCTCTTCTTTTTACAGGCAGAGGAGCCTCTCCCAGTGGCCACCACAACCACTGGCCCACAGGGTTTTCTGCCAGGCCACCATTAATGTTCACTGAAGGCCCAAGGGCTCTTCAGTCAGCTCAGTGAATTCTGCCAGGCCTGGGACTCACCCTTCAGGGTGGTGGGATCCCCTCTGGCCCAGGGCCAGTCTGTAAATGCTGTCCAATAGCCTAAGCCTGGACTCAGTGACCCCAGGAATCTGCTCGGTGCTCTGCCCCATTGTAGCTGAACTGGTACCTAGGGTGCAAGACAAAGTCCCCCTTTTTTCCCCTCTGCTTTTCTCAAGCAGAAGGAATCTTTCACTGTAGCCACTATAGCTGGAAACATGCTGGGTCTCATCTGATGCCAGCACATCTCTGAGTCTCACCCAAGGCCCACAGTGTATTACCTAGGTAATGCTGTTGGTTATTTAGGGCCCAAAGGCTCTTTAGTCAGCATGTGACTAATCCTGCCAAAACTGTATCCTCCCCTTCAAGGCAGCAGTTTCCCTTCTGGACCAGGGTATGTCTAGAAATGTCATCTGGGAGCTAGGGCCTGGAATGGGGCCTCACGAATCTGCCTGATGCCCCATCCTCTTGTTGCTGTGAACTATGCTGGCTGGGGTTCAGGGAGGGGTGGTACAAGCACTCCTTTGGCTGCCTCAGCTGGTGTCTCACTAGGTCCCATGCCACCTTTGTCCACTGGCTTTAAGGCCAGGCCAGCACTGGGAGTTGCCTAAGAATTGCAGTCCTTGTGTTCTAGATTGCCTTTCAAGTTTCCCTAGAACCTCAAAGCACTTTAGTCCATGGTGGTGAGGCTTGCCAAGAAATAGAAGTTCCAACCACTGGGATGAGTGATTCCCTTCTGGCTAGGGCTGGTCCAAATGCTCCGTGCATGGGTGGGCACCAGCTGAGCCTAGTACAGCTTTGCTCTCACTGTGACTGGGCAGCATTGAGTTCGATGCTAAGTCTTCCAGATGGTATGGTCTCCCTCCCTCAAGGGCACAGATTCTCTTTTTCCCCTTGTGGCTGCTGCCATGGTATGGGGAAGGGGTGGAGTCAGCAATTCAAGACTGTTTTTTCCTACCCTCTTCACAGGTGCCAACACGTCTAATCCTGTATAAGTAGAAGTTTTAACTAATAGAGGGTTACTACCAGTGGTGTGCTGGTAAATATTTATCAAATGGCCCCTTGCAGAAGAGAAATCAGATTCGTAGTGCTTCACAATTGCTGTGATATAAATACTCCCCACCATGGCTCATTTCTAGCTACCAACATTATATCACTAGATATGTAGGTAAGATGAGATGTGAACAATCAGCATTGATGAGCTGAACAGACTCTGGCATGCCATTGTTTATAACACAGCTTATGCTCAGAATTCTATTTTCCAAATTAATATAGACCACAGATTGACAAACTTTTTTCTGAGAAGGTGCTGATAGTCAATATTTTAGGCTTTGCATACCACATAATTTCTGTCTCAACTATTCAACTCTGTCATTGTAGTGCAAAATTAGTCATAAACAAATAGATAAGTGAATGGGTGTAGATATGCTTCAATGAAACATTATTTACAAAGACAGAAGGCAGGCCAAATTTGGCCCATGAGCCATAGTCTGCTCACCCTCTATAGACCATAAATGCATGTAGAACCAAAAGCGAATTCAAAGTCAGAAATTCAGAAGACTCTTCAAGATATCGCTATACTTCAGGTGTCTGGCTATGATCATCTGTTATTACTGCAGTGTCAGTGTGTAGAAATGTGGGTTAAAGGGGGGGCCTAAGCCAATAAAGTGCAGGCTAATAGTGTTACTCAACTCTATTGTTTAGGAAATGCAGGTATGTTTCTATCAGATCTATTAATTCTATCACACTAGGAGATGTGAGAAGATTGTAGAAAATATAAAAGATGGCAAATTCTCTAGGAGTCTGGCTCACATTGAACCTATCGCAAACTTATTTACATGATATATTAATTATTTATCTTAAGACATATAGTTCTTAGTGAGTATGGGTATAGGTGTCTATCTCTTGCTAAAATTTTTCTAACTTAACAAAGATGCAGACTTCAGCACTAACTGATCGATATGCCTTACCAGGGGCTGTCTTGATAATCAGTTTTTACAAATAGCATTGGGTCAGAGGGGTTGTGGAATTGTAAGTCCTTTAGGGAATGCCATTCCAGCAAAAGCCAGGCACATAGGCAATTGATACAGTAGGGCTCTATTCACTTTCAACTCATCTTTCTTTCCCTTATAATCAATTATTTTGCAGTTTAGTTCTAGCACTCCCAGGTGGAGAAGAAAAGTTTGAGTTCCATAGTGTTTTTCACCTCACTTTGATAGCATTTTTATTTACTAGGAACTTGGTAATAGACAAAGGGACCAAGATATAAAAGCTCTAATGTGCTTAATGACTGTTAAAAAGCACTTAACATTCCACTCTCACTATGTCAGTATTGAATGAACAACTGAGTCATTAATTCCATGAAGATTGCCTGCCCCTTTATTCTATACAATGCTTGCTTGGTAACAGTGAAGCCAGACAGATCAACAAGGAGGTTCAGCCTTTGCCCTTTCTTCAGTACACACAGCTGAACCTTAACTAATCCCCAAGAACCTTTATGGGGGACAAATTCTTCTGTGAATCATGATAGGACTTGATATTCCTGTAACACCCTTTTATTAAGGAACTTGCATGTTACTGACACTTATCTTCTTAATCTCTGGAATCCTTGAGGGCAACCTGTATGGAGCCAATCCCCTTCAAATGTGAGAAAGCCGAGGCTCCAGAGAGGGGAAAAAAGATTGTCAAGACCTGTTATGTCATTCATTAGGAAAAAGGAGATTTGTATTTAGGTTGTTGTAAGAATGATAGTCATAGCCACAGCTAGAAACATTTTCTCTGAAATGTTTCCTTGCGTCTTCAAAGACATTTAACCTCATAGGCCAAAACCCTGATAGTCTCATTACATTGATAGCAATTCCCTTAGAGGGCTTCTTTATTTGCGCCTTGACCTGCAGACGCAAGAGTGGGTGGTCATAAATCCTGTGAAAAAAACTTTATCCAGTAGAGGGAGATTCCTCTCTTCCTTTTCCAGAGATAGAACAGAGCTGGGTCATGAAGAGGTCTCAGAGTGCTCTTAGGCACTCCCTAGGTGGAAAGTAAAAGTGTCCTAGAGTTTATCATGTGGCATTTTGGACATTTCTCCGTTGGGTTTAGAAAGGGCATCAAGGTTTGACTTGTGAAAAAGTTATTCAGGACACCAGAGCTGAATACAGGTGTGTCTCACTTTACATTATAAAATATGGCTGCCCAAAACTGCATGCAAATCAGTTTGATGCTGGTAAAATTATAGGCAGCCATCCCTTAGCATTAACAGCTCCATCAAGAACAGTAGAGTTAAGGGGTTTAAGTTTTTAGCCTCTACTTTCATCAGGCCAGCTTTACTTTTAAAATGTTAAGTGTTTGAACTTGGTGTAAAAGTTTGTTAGAATAAAGATTATTTTTAGCTAGAAGACCATTGATTTAATATACCCCTTTCCTATGAAAAAATTTAAAAAAAACTGAAGAAGAGAAATGTGAAGTGACTTTCTCAAAGACCACCCAATAGTTACCAATATTCTGTTGTACTGAGAGCTTCTTCTATCACAGTATTCTTGGGAGGCGGGGTATTTACCTCCATTTCTAATGTGCTTTATAAATCCATAGACCCAAAGCTGAAATGGAGCTCAAGAGATTATGATCTTCTTACTGCACTGTAAAGATTAGAGCCTTGAAACCTAACTATTCTGTGCACATTCACACAAATAATTAGTGACAGATTAGTGACAAAGAAGGTGACAAATGCTCAAGTTCAGAACTGTAGTAGAAGCTCTACTCCCTGCTCCCACCTGGGTCCTTCTTGTTAGACTCTTCATTGGTCAGTGGCACCTGACTATTTAGCTTCCAGTTTATCTGGCCTCTTATTCAGAGGCAAGGCTCTGGAAACTAATACTTAAGGCTTTGATATAAACAAGGTATGTTCCATTGAAGAAAGAGCCCTGAGGAAACTCTTCTTTTCTCACTGTGTTTCCCATGCAGGTAGATGTAGACACAAAATTTTGGTTTAGATTGTAGACATGTGTGGAAGATGTATTTGATCTCTTTAGAATGCTTTATCGTTAAATAAGGCAAAATAGTACTGGCCTTTTGGAAAAGTCAACTTTAAGAATGATTATAAAAACAATATTTTTTTCATTGCACTGTACTTGACCCATATCAGAGTTCCATTTGTATTTTGTAAACATGCCTTCATCATCATCGTAACAAGCTGATTGCTGTCTGCCTACTTTTTAAATAAACCCATATGATCATTTTAATTGACTGGCCCTTAGCTCTCCTGTTGCTTTAAGTACAATGACACTGATGTATACACATCAGGAAGTGATGGAGTGGTCACTTAATTTCTTGAATGAGGGTAATTGTTTATATGGGCATATTAACAACATAGCTATGGATTCTGTCAATCGAAGATGCATTTGATAAAGGAGACAAATATTCAGACCTTTTCCCCCAGTCTATCCAAGGCATTTTTTTCTGGTGCTAGGGAAAGAGGGAATGAGAGATGATAACTGCTGCCTATGGTGAATTTGGCACTGCTATTTGAAAATATTCCTGTGGCCAGGTGCAGTGCCCTGCCTTGGCAGCAGCAATGATGCCAACACCAAGATGAGAAGCACATGTGGTTTATGATGTTTAGAAATATCCTTTATTTTTGTAACTCTTCACACTGTTGTGTGCAAAACCAGACTGAACTCCTACTATTTCTTCAACTTCCTTCCGTCTACCCAATACTCGATACTGAAACTCCAACCAAACTGGCTTTCTAGCTCCTCATCGACTCCTCCTAGCATGTCCTGCCTCAAGGATTGTCAGTAGAGTTGGTTTGATCTAGAATCCTCTATTACTAGATCTTCCCCTGGCTGGCTTCTTCTCATTCAGGACTCTGTGAAAATGAGATCTCCTCCAAAAGGCCTTCCCTGACACTCCTATCTAGAATAGCTACTTTTCATGTGATTATTTTGTTTTCTTTTTTTTCATCGCATCTAACACGAACCTATTTTATCTACATGTTTATTTATCTGTCACTTGGTTTCTTTTTCCAGATTGCAACTTGCAGGAGAACTGAAGCACCCGAATTTGAAACAGTACCTACTACATTTAATAAATACATGTTTTTTTTTTTTTTTGGTACATGATAGGGAAGTTTCTTTTTATTATTATTATTATTATACTTTAAGTTTTAGGGTACATGTGCACAATGTGCAGGTTAGTTACATATGTATACATGTGCCATGCTGGTGCGCTGCACCCACTAACTCGTCATCTAGCATTAGGTATATCTCCCAATGCTATCCCTCCCCCCCTCACCCCACAACAGTCCCCAGAGTGTGATGTTCCCCTTCCTGTGTCCACGTGTTCTCATTGTTCAACTCCCACCTATGAGTGAGAATATGCAGTGTTTGGTTTTTTGTTCTTGCGATAGTTTACTGAGAATGATGATTTCCAATTTCATCCATGTCCCTACAAAGGACATGAACTCATCATTTTTTATGGCTGCATAGTATTCCATGGTGTATATGTGCCACATTTTCTTAATCCAGTCTATCATTGTTGGACATTTGGGTTGGTTCCAAGTCTTTGCTATTGTGAATAATGCCACAATAAACATACGTGTGCATGTGTCTTTATAGCAGCATGATTTATAGTCCTTTGGGTATATACCCAGTAATGGGATGGCTGGGTCAAATGGTATTTCTAGTTCTAGATCCCTGAGGAATCGCCACACTGACTTCCACAATGGTTGAACTAGTTTACAGTTCCACCAACAGTGTAAAAGTGTTCCTATTTCTCCACATCCTCTCCAGCACCTGTTGTTTCCTGACTTTTTAATGATTGCCATTCTAACTGGTGTGAGATGGTATCTCATTGTGGTTTTGATTTGCATTTCTCTGATGGCCAGTGATGGTGAGGATTTTTTCATGTGTCTTTTGGCTGCATAAATGTCTTCTTTTGAGAAGTGTCTGTTCATGTCCTTTGCCCACTTTTTGATGGGGTTGTTTGTTTTTTTCTTGTAAATTTGTTTGAGTTCATTGTAGATTCTGGATATTAGCCCTTTGTCAGATGAGTAGGTTGCGAAAATTTTCTCCCATTTTGTAGGTTGCCTGTTCACTCTGATGGTAGTTTCTTGTGCTGTGCAGAAGCGCTTTAGTTTAGTTAGATCCCATTTGTCAATTTTGGCTTTGGTTGCCATTGCTTTTGGTGTTTTAGACATGAAGTCCTTGCCCATGTATATGTCCTGAATGGTAATGCCTAGATTTTCTTCTAGGGTTTTTATGGTTTTAGGTCGAACGTTTAAGTCTTTAATCCATCTTGAATTGATTTTTGTATAAGGTGTAAGGAAGGGATCCAGTTTCAGCTTTCTACATATGGCTAGCCAGTTTTCCCAGCACCATTTATTAAATAGGGAATCCTTTCCCCATTGCTTGTTTTTGTCAGGTTTGTCAAAGATCAGATAGTTGTAGATATGCGGCGTTGTTTATGAGGGCTCTGTTCTGTTCCGTTGATCTATATCTCTGTTTTGGTACCAGTACCATGCTGTTTTGGTTACTGTAGCCTTGTAGTGTAGTTTGAAGTCAGGTAGTGTGATGCCTCCAGCTTTGTTCTTTTGGCTTAGGATTGACTTGGCAATGCGGGCTCTTTTTTGGTTCCATATGAACTTTAAAGTAGTTTTTTCCAATTCTGTGAAGAAAGTCATTGGTAGCTTGACGGAGATGGCATTGAATCTGTAAATTACCTTGGGCAGTATGGCCATTTTCACGATATTGATTCTTCCTACCCATGAGCATGGAATGTTCTTCCATTTGTTTGTATCCTCTTTTATTTCCTTGAGCAGTGGTTTGTAGTTCTCCTTGAAGAGGTCCTTCACATCCCTTGTAAGTTGGATTCCTAGGTATTTTATTCTCTTTGAAGCAATTGTGAATGGGAGTTCACTCATGATTTGGCTCTCTGTTTGTCTGTTATTGGTGTATAAGAATGCTTGTGATTTTTGTACATTGATTTTGTATCCTGAGACTTTGCTGAAGTTGCTCATCAGCTTAAGGAGATTTTGGGCTGAGACGATGGGGTTTTCTAGATATACAATCATGTCATCTGCAAACAGGGACAATTTGACTTCCTCTTTTCCTAATTGAATACCCTTTATTTCCTTCTCCTGCCTAATTGCCCTGGCCAGAACTTCCAACACTATGTTGAATAGGAGTGGTGAGAGAGGGCATCCCTGTCTTGTGCCAGTTTTCAAAGGGAATGCTTCCAGTTTTTGCCCGTTCAGTATGATATTGGCTGTGGGTTTGTCAGAGATAGCTCTTATTATTTTGAGATACATCCATCAATACCTAATTTATTGCGAGTTTTTAGCATGAAGGGTTGTTGAATTTTGTCAAAGGCCTTTTCTGTATCTACTGAGATAATAATGTGGTTTTTGTCTTTCGTTCTGTTTATATGCTGGATTACATTTATTGATTTGCATACGTTGAACCAGCCTTGCATCCCGGGGATGAAGCCCACTTGATCATGGTGGATAAGCTTTTTGATGTGCTGCTGGATTCGGTTTGCCAGCATTTTATTGAGGATTTTTGCATCAGTGTTCATCAAGGATATTGGTCTAAAATTCTCTTTTTTGGTTGTGTCTCTGCCTGACTTTGGTATCAGGATGATGCTGGCCTCATAAAATGAGTTAGGGAGGATTCCCTCTTTTTCTATCGATTGGAATAGTTTCAGAAGGAATGGTACCAGTTCCTCCTTGTACCTCTGGTAGAATTCAGCTGTGAATCCATCTGGTCCTGGACTCTTTTTGGTTGGTAAGCTATTGATTATTGCCACAGTTTCAGCTCCTGTTATTGGTCTATTCAGAGATTCAACTTCTTCCTGGTTTAGTCTTGGGAGGGTGTATGTGTGCAGAAATTTATCCATTTCTTCTAGATTTTCTAGTTTATTTGCATAGAGGTGTTTATAGTATTCTCTGATGGTAGTTTGTATTTCGGTGGGATCGGTGGTGATATCCCCTTTATCATTTTTTATTGTGTCTATTTGATTCTTCTCTCTTTTCTTCTTTATTAGTCTTGCTAGTGGTCTATCAATTTTGTTGATCCTTTCAAAAAACCAGCTCCTGGATTCATTAATTTTTTGAAGGGTTTTTTGTGTCTCTATTTCCTTCAGTTCTGCTCTGATCTTAGTTATTTCTTGCCTTCTGCTAGCTTTTGAATGTGTTTGCTCTTGCTTGTCTAGTTCTTTTAATTGTGATGTTAGGGTGTCAATTTTGGATCTTTCCTGCTTTCTCTTGTGGGCATTTAGTGCTATAAATTTCCCTCTACACACTGCTTTGAATGTGTCCCAGAGATTCTGGTATGTTGTGTCTTTGTTCTCGTTGGTTTCAAAGAACATCTTTATTTCTGCCTTCATTTCATTATGTACCCAGTAGTCATTCAGGAGCAGGTTGTTCAGTTTCCATGTAGTTGAGCAGTTTTGAGTGAGATTCTTAATCCTGAGTTCTAGTTCGATTGCACAGTGGTCTGAGAGATAGTTTGTTACTATTTGTGTTCTTTTACATTTGCTGAGGAGAGCTTTACTTCCAAGTATGTGTTCAATTTTGGAATAGGTGTGGTGTAGTGCTGAAAAAAATGTATAATCTGTTGACTTGGGGTGGAGAGTTCTGTAGATGTGTATTAGATCTGCTTGGTGCAGAGCTGAGTTCAATTCCTGGGTATCCTTGTTGACTTTCTGTCTCGTTGACCTGTCTAATGTTGACAGTGGGGTGTTAAAGTCTCCCATTATTAATGTGTAGGAGTCTAAGTCTCTTTGTATGTCACTCAGAACTTGCTTTATGAATCTGGGTGCTCCTGTATTGGGTGCATATATATTTAGGATAGTTAGCTCTTCTTGTTGAATTTATCCCTTTACCATTATGTAATGGCCTTCTTTGTCTCTTTTGATCTTTGTTAGTTTAAAGTCTGTTTTATCAGAGACTAGGATTGCAACCCCTGCCTTTTTTTGTTTTCCATTTGCTTGGTAGATCTTCCTCCATCCTTTTATTTTGAGCCTATGTGTGTCTCTGCACGTGAGATGGGTTTCCTGAATACAGCACACTGATGGGTCTTGACTCTTTATCCAATTTGCCAGTCTGTGTCTTTTAATTGGAGCATTTAGTCCATTTACATTTAAAGTCAATATTGTTATGTGTGAATTTGATCCTGTCATTATGATGTTAGCTGGTTATTTTGCTCATTAGTTGATACAGTTTCTTCCTAGTCTCGATGGTCTTTACATTTTGGCATGATTTTGCAGCGGCTGGTACCAGTTGTTCCTCTCCATGTTTAGCCCTTCCTTCAGGAGCTCTTTTAAGGGCAGGCCCGGTGGTGACAAAATCTCTCAGCATTTGCTTGTCTGTAAAGTATTTTATTTCTCCTTCACTTATGAAGCTTAGTTTGGCTGGATATGAAATTCTGGGTTGAAAATTCTTTTCTTAAGGAGTGTTGAATATTGACCCCCACTCTCTTCTGGCTTGTAGAGTTTCTGCCGAGAGATCTGCTGTTAGTCTGATGGGCTTCCCTTTGTGGGTAACCCAACCTTTCTCTCTGGCTGCCCTTAACATTTTTTCCTTCATTTCAACTTTGGTGAATCTGACAATTATGTGTCTTGGAGTTGCTCTTCTTGAGGAGTATCTTTGTGGCATTTTCTGCATTTCCTGAATCTGAATGTTGGCCTGCCTTACTAGATTGGGGAAATTCTCCTGGATAATATCCTGCAGCGTGTTTTCCAACTTGGTTCCATTCTTCCCGTCACTTTCAGGTACACCAGTCAGACGTAGATTTGGTCTTTTCACATAGTCCCATATTTCTTGGAGGCTTTGCTCGTTTCTCTTTATTCTTTTTTCTCTAAACTTCCCTTCTCACTTCATTTCATTCACTTCATCTTCCATTGCTGATACCCTTTCTTCCAGTTGATCTCATTGGCTCCTGAAGCTTCTGCATTCTTCCCATAGTTCTCGAGCCTTGGTTTTCAGCTCCATCAGCTCCCTTAAGCACTTCTCTGTATTGATTATTCTAGTTATACATTCTTCTAAACTTTTTTCAAATTTTCAACTTCTTTGCCTTTGGTTTGAATTTCCTCCCGTAGCTCGGAGTAATTTGATCATCTGAAGCCTTCTTCTCTCAGCTCGTCAAAGTCATTCTCCATCCAGCTTTGCTCTGTTGCTGGTGAGGAACTGCGTTCCTTTGGAGGAGGAGAGGCACTCTGCTTTTTAGAGTTTCCAGTTTTTCTGCTCTATTTTTTCCCCATCTTTGTGGTTTTATGTACTTTTGGTCCTTGATGATGGTGATGTACAGATGGGTTTTTGGTGTGGATGTCCTTTCTGTTTGTTACTTTTCCTTCTAACAGACAGGACCCTCAGCTGCAGGTCTGTTGGAGTACCTGACCGTGTGAGGTGTCAGTCTGCCCCTGCTGGGGGGTGCCTCCCAGTTAGTCTGCTCGGGGGTCAGGGATCAGGGACCCACTTGAGGAGGCAGTCTGCCCATTCTCAGATCTCCAGCTGCGTGCTGGGAGAACCACTGCTCTCTTCAAAGCTGTCAGACAGGGACATTTAAGTCTGCAGAGGTTACCGCTGTCTTTTTGTTTGTCTGTGCCCTGCCCCCAGAGGTGGAGCCTACAGAGGCAGGTAGGCCTCCCTGAGCTGTGGTGGGCTCCACCCAGTTCGAGCTTCCCGGCTGCTTTGTTTACCTAAGCAAGCCTGTGCAATGGCGGGAGCCCCTCCCCAAGCCTCGCTGTCGCCTTGCAGTTTGATCTTATACTGCTGTGCTAGCAATCAGGTAGACTCCATGGGTGTAGGACCCTCCAAGCCATGTGCGGGATATAATCTCCTGGTGCGCCATTTTTTAAGCCCGTGGGAAAAGCGCAGTATTCGGGTGGGAGTGACCCGATTTTCCAGGTGCCATCTGTCACCCCTTTCTTTGACTAGGAAAGGGAACTCCCTGACCCCTTGCGCTTCCCAAGTGAGGCAATGCCTCGCCCTGCTTCGGCTCGTGCATGGTGCGTACACCCACTGACCTGTGCCCACTGTCTGGCACTCCCTGGTGAGATGAACCCGGTACCTCAGATGGAAATGCAGAAATCACCCCTCTTCTGTGTCGCTCATGCTGGGAGCTGTAGACCAGAGCTGTTCTATTCAGCCATCTTGGCTCAGGGGTAAATACATGTTTCTTATGTAAATAACTAAACTGATCACCTTTAAACCTTTTAAAAATGTCTGAGGCATAGAAAGTCATGTGACCAGAACAAAGTCAAATAGGTCAATAGTGAATAAGTGGATGAGTCTATATTTGTACCTTTGCTTTTGAGTAATCGGGATTATGTCCATTAAACCATATTGCTTTTTGCACAAAAAAAATAGTGGGTAATACTAGTCACTTTTTAATATTTTTATTCCACTTAATATTGGACAATAATATACCCCTTTTGTGCCTCAGTTTCTTCACCTAATTAGTATAATAAAAGTAACTATAGGATTATGGTTAGGATTAAGAACAATGATATATATATATATATATATATATATTCTCACTTTGTAAAGATTAGAGCCTTGAAACCTAACTATTCTGTGCACCTTCACACAAATAATTAGTGACAAAGAAGGTGACAAATGCTGAAACACTGATATACATATATATATATATATATACATATATATAGCACTGAGAATAGTGTCTGAGATATAATAAGCTATATTATTCCTGTAGAGTCCCTTTAAAGATGAAAATTTCCATTTGGCAACTTACCTCCCAATCATCTTTTCTCCAGGTTAAATATCCTCAGATCTTTAACAATAAAATGTTGTTTCTACACCTCCTGCCACTTTTTTTTAAATTTCCAACTTTTATTTTAAGTTCAGGGGTACATGTGCAGGATGTGCAGGTTTGTTACATAGTTAAATGTGTGCCATGGTGGTTAGCTGCACAGATCACCTACTGTACAAATTGTGTTCCAGCTTCTTCGTGCTCTTTTAAAAACAGGAGACTATAAAAATATTCATTACAATACTATTAAAATAGCTAAGAATTGGAAACAATTTGAATTCATAATAAAACAATTATATGAACTACAATATATCCATATGATGAATAATATTTGCTGGAAAAAGAATGAAAAATATCTCTATTTTCAATTAGTATGTATATTATGTATGAATCTAGGTATATAAGTATTGACTGATGGTTTTCATTATTTATTTTCATGCTCAAATTGTTCCAAATTTGGCTCTTTCATAGTGACTTTAGGTCTTTTTCACTTTTCCCCAATCATTCTTTGATCACTATCTTGCTTTTTCACACAAGATATTCAGTTCTCACCTAATTCTTTTCCAGATCCAACCCTGAAATTAGTCATTCCCACTCCTCACACACATAAAAGAAAATCTCTAGCTCTTTTAAGCATGGTATTTAGAAACCAAGCACTTAGTGCTAGGTATGCTCATTGCTTTTGGTGTGTCACTACAACCAAGCTCTCTTAGTGGGTGATGTTAGGAAATATATATGTAACTGGTTGAATAGTGTATCCACAAAGCTTAATATCTACCCATAACTCAGAATGTGCCTTTATTTGGAAAAAGAGCCTTTGCAAATATAACCAATCAAGATGAAGTCATATTTGATTAGAGTGGGCCCCACATCCAATGACTGGCATCTTTATAAGGGAAAATAAAGGAAGACATGCAGCCACAGAGCCACAGACACTCATTGAGAAGAGGGCCATGTGAGATAGAGGCAAAGATGGGAGAGATGCAGCTACAAACTAAAGATCACCAAAGAGGGTCAAGGAGTGCTTTCTACCACTAGAGGCTTGACCAGAGGCATGGGATCTTCTCCCTCAGGGAAGGAATCAACCCTGCCAATGACTTAATTTTGGATTTCTGGCCTCCAAACAGTGAGAGAATACATTTCTGTTGTTATAAACCACCAAATATGGGTAATTTGTACAGCAGCCCTAGGAAAATAACACAATATGGATCTATATGTTTGTGTATGTATATATTTATAGCCACAATTATATCTATATTTATTTGTAATATATATGATTATCTATCTATCTATCATCTATCTATCTATCTATCTATCTATCTATCTATCTATCTATCTATAATCTATCTATCTCTATGCATGCTCCTCAAGAATTTACCTCCAATTCTAATCTGGTACTATGGGAATTAATTCCAGTTTTCTTCCTTTCCACATTTGTAACTCCCTTCTCTTGTAGTGAGAAACTTAACTCCCATTATTTTGATTTTGATTTTACATATTTAAAGGTAAAGATCTCTATGATCATTAATGGATGTACTGGGGTAACTGGATTGGTTATTTTCTTTGGGAGTTTCCTTCTAGTGAAAGAATCTAAGCAGGATATCAAAGTAGAGGCAGGTAAGTTTACGGTGATCAAAGTTTAAGAACATTTGGTCTCCTTTGGGCCAAGATGGCCAACTAGAAGCAGTGGTGATTGGAAGCTCCCATCAAAAAGATCCAAAACAGCATGCGAACCCTGCACTGGCAACAGAGGTATCCAGGTTCTGTCATTAGGACTGACTAGGCAGCTGGCATGACCCATGAAGAGGAAGGAAGAGCAGTGTGGTGCGGCTGCTTACCATCTCCCTTGACTGGGGGTGGGGGCTCCCCTGCCACATGTAGCTATCAGGTGGCAGGGGAGCCCCCACCCCCAGCCAAGGGAGGTGGTGAGTGAGCATGTCACCCAGCCTGGGAAACCATGACTTTTCCATGAAACTGTGCAACCCATTGGAAGATCCTACTCATGAGCCCATTGCCACCGGGGCCTTGGGTCCCAACCATGGAGCGGCAAAGAATCACAACAGCCACTTTGCTAGAATTGGCCTAAGCTTGCCAAGTTCTCCAGGGGAGGGGCGGCCATCACTACTGCTGTAGCTGCCTGCTGTCTAATAGTACTGAGTTCCTTAGGGGAGGGGCAGCAGCCTACACTGTGGCTGCATGGCCTCCCTGCAGGAACTACAATTCCATTCAGGGGCTCAGGGACAGAACTCTGATCCCCCTAAGCCTGAGTCCCTGGGCAGCCCAGACAAGTGGGTTTCACCCCACTGCAGCACACCCTCTCCACCAAGGGACACCAAAGTGCTTCATTAAACAGGTCCTGCTTCCCATGCCACACAACTGGGTGAGAACCCCCACAACAGGGGCTGTCAGATATGCTATACAGGAATGTTCCTACTGGCATCAAGTTGGTACCCCTCAAGGTCAGAGATCCCAGAGGAAGGAGCAGGCACCCATCTTTGCTGTTCTCCAGCCTCCTTGAATGACATCTCCAGGCACGGGAGCTAACCAGATGAATAGGCCTTGAAGTGAACTCCCAGCAAACCTCAGCAGCCCTAGAGAAGAGGGACCTGACTATTGAAAGAAAAAGAAACAAACAGAAGGCAACAAATGACAGCATCAACAAAAAATGTCCCCACAAATACCTCATCCAAGGGTCAGCAGCCTCAAAGATTGAAACTGGACAAATGCATGAAGATGAGAAAGAATCAATGAAAAAAATGCTGAAAACCCAAAAGGCCAGAGTGCCTCTCCTCCTCCAGATGATTGCAACACCTCTCCAGCAAGGGCACAGAACTGGATGGAGAATGAGATGGATGAATTGAGAGAAGTAGGCCTCAGAACATGAGTAATAACAAACTTTGCTGAGGTAAAGGAGTATGTTCTAACCCAAGGCAAAGAAGCTAGAACCATGACGAAAGGTTAGAGGAGCTGCTAACTAGAATATCCGGTTTAGAGAGGAACATAACTGACCTGATGGAGCTGAAAAAATGCAGCACGAGATCAATCAAGCAGAAGAAAGAATATCATAGATGGAAGACTCTCTTGCTGAAATAAGGCAGGCAGACAAAATTAGAGAAAAAAGAATAAAAAAGAATGAGCAAAACCTCCAAGAAATATGGAGTTATGTAAAAATACTGAACCTACAACTGATTGGAGTACCTGAAAGAGACAGGGAGAATGGAGTCAACACACTTTAGGATATTATCCAGGAGAACTTCCCCAACCTAGCAAGACAAGTCAACATTCAAATTGAGGAAATACGGAGAATGCCACTAAGATACTCCACAAGAAGACCCACCCAAACACACATAATCATCAGATTCTCCAAGCCTGAAATGAAGGAAAAAATGTTTAAAAAAAATGTTAAAAATGTTAAGGGCAGCCAGAGAGAAAGACTCTGCAAAACACATGAAAATATAAAGACCAATGACACTGTGAAGAAAAGGCATCAACTAGTGTGCAAAATAACCAGCTAGCATCATGATGACAGGATCAAATTCACACATAATAATATTGACCTTAAATGTAAATGGGCTAAATGCCCCAATTAAAGGACACAGACTGGCAAATTTGATAGAGTCAAGACCCATCTGTGTGCCATATTGAAGAGACTCACGTCATGTGCAAAGACACACATAGGCTCAAAATAAAGGGATGGAGGAAAATTTTCCAAGCAAATGGAAAGCAGAAAAAAGCAGGGGTTGCAATCCTAGTCTCTGACAAAACAGACTTTAAACCAACAAAGATCAAAAAAGACAAAGAAGGGCATTACATAATGGTAAAGGGATCAATTCAACAAGAAGAGCTAACTATCCTAAATATATTTGCACCTAAATATAGGAGCACCCAGATTCATAAAACAAGTTCTTAGAGACCTAAAAAGAGACTTACACTCCCATATAACATTAGTGGGAGACTTTAACACCTCACTGTCAATATTAGACAGATCAATGAGACAGAAAATTAACAAGGATATTCAGGACTTGAACTCAGCACTGGATCAAGTGGAACTAATAGATATCTACAGAACTCTCCACCCCAAATCAACAGAATATACATTCTTAGTGTCACATGGCACTTATTCTAAAACTGACCACTTAATTGGAAGTAAAACACTCCTCAGCAAATGCAAAAGAACAGAAATCATAACAAACAGTCTCTCAGACCACAGTGCAATCAAATTAGAACTCAGGAATAAGAAACCCACTCAAAACCACACAGCTACATGGAAATTGAACAACCTGCTCCTGAATGACTCCTGGGTAAATAATGAAATTAAGGTGGAAATCAAGAAGTTCTCTGAAACCAATGAAAACAAAGAGACAACATTCCATAATCTCTGGGATGCAGCTAAAGCAGTGTTAAGAGGGAAATTTATAGCAGTAACTGCCCACATCAGAAAGCTAGAAAGATCTCAAATTATAACCTAACATCACAAAAGAACTAGAGAAGCAAGAGCAAACAAAGCCAAAAGCTAGCAGAAGACAAGAAATAACTAAGATCAGAGTGGAACTGAAGGAGACAGAAACATGAAAAACCCTTCAAAAAAATCAATGAATCCAGGAGCTGGTTTTTTGAAAAAATTAACAAAATAGCCCACTGGCTGGACAAAGAAGAAAAGAGAGAAGAATCAAATAGACACAATAAAAAGTGATAAAGAGGATATCACCACTGACCACACAGAAATACAAACTACCATCAGAGAATACTATAAACAGCTCTATGCAAATAAACTAGGAAATCTAGAAGAAATGGATAAACTCCTGGATAAATACACCCTCCTAAGACTAAACCAGGAAGAAGTCGAATCCCTGAATAGACCAATAAAAAGTTCTGAAGTTGAGGCAGTAATAAAGAGCCTAGCAACCAAAAGAAGCACAGGACCAGGCAGGTTCACAGCCAAATTCTACCAGAGGTACAAAGAGGAGCTGGTACCATTACTTCAGAAATTATTCCAAACAATTGAAAAGGAGGGACTCCTCGCTAACTCATTTTATGAGGCTAGCATCATCCTGATACCAAAACCTGGCAGAGACACAACAACAAAAAAAAACTTCAGACCAGTATCCCTGATGAACATCAATGCAAAAATCCTCCATAAAATACTGGCAAATGGAATCTAGCAACACATCAAAAAGCTTACTCAGCATAATCAAATCAGCTTCATCTCTGGGATGTAAGGCTGGTTTAACATATGCAAATCAGTAAGCGTAATCCATCACATACACAGAGCCAATGACAAAAACTACATGATTATCTCAATAGATACAGAAAAGGCCTTCAATAAAATTCAACATCCCTTCATGTTAAAAACTCTCAATAAACTAGGTATTGATGGAACATATCTCAAAATTACAAGAGCTATTTATGACAAACCCACAGCCAATATCATACTGAATGGGCAAAAGCTGGAAGCATTTCCTTTGAAAACCAGCACAAGACAATCTTGCCCTCTCTCACCACTCCTATTCAACATAGTATTGAAAGTTCTGGCCAGAGAGATTAGGCAAGAGAAAGAAATAAAGGGTATTCAAATAGGAAAAGAGGAAGTCAAATTGTCTCTGTTTGCAGACAACATGATTGTATATTTAGAAAACCCCATATTCTCAGCCCCAAAACTCCTTAAGCTGATAAGCAACTTCAGCAGAGTCCAGGATACAAAATCAATGTGCAAAAATTACAAGCATTCCTATACACCACCAATAGACAGAGAGCCAAATCATGAGTGAACTCCCATTCACAATTGCTATAAAGAGAACAAAATACCTAGAAATATAGCTAACAAAGGATGTGAAGGACCTCTTTAAGGTTAACTACAAATCACTGCTCAAGGAAATAAGAGAGGATGCAAACAAATGGAAAAACATTCCATCCTCATAGATAGGAAGAATCAGTTATGAAAATGGCCATACTGCCCAAAGTAATTTATAGATTCAATGTTATTCCCATTAAACTACCATTGACATTCTTCACAGAATTTGAAGAAACTACTTTAAAATTTATATGGAACCAAAAAAAAAAAAAAAAAAGTCTACATAGCCAAGACAGTCCTAAGCAAAAAGAACAAAGCTAGAGGCATTACACTACCTGACTTCAAACTATAGTACAAGGTACAGTAACCAAAACAGCAAGGTACTAGTACCAAAACAGGCATATAGACCAATGGAACAGAATAGATACCTCAGAAATAAGACCACACATCTACAGCAATCTGATCTTTGACAAACTGGTCAAAAACAAGCAATGGGGAAAGGATTCCCTATTTAATAAATGGTGCTGTGTAAACTGGCTAGCCATATGCAGAAAACTGAAACTGGGCCCCTTCCTTACACCTTATACAAAAATTGACTCAAGATGGATTAAAGACTTAAATATAAAACCCCAAACCGTAAAAACCCTAGAAGAAAACCTAGGCAATACCATTCAGGACATAGGCATGGGCAAAGATTTTATAAAGAAATTTGCCAAAGCAATTGCAACAGAAGCTATAATTGATAAATGTGATCTAATTAAACTAAAGAGCTTCCACACGGCAAAAGAAACTATTATGAGAGTGAACAGGCAACCTACAGAATAGGAGAAAATTTTTGCAAACTACCCATCTGACAAAGGACTAATATTCAGAATTTACAAGGAACTTAAATTTACAAGAAAAAAACAACCTCATCAAAAAGTGGGCAAGGGATATGAACAGAGGGAAGTCATTCATTCTTAAAAGAAGACATTTGTGTGGCTGACAAACTATTAAAAAAGCTCAACATCACTGATCATTGGAGAAATGCAAATAAAACCACAATGAAATACCATCTCATGCTGGTCAGAATGGCAATTATGAAAAAGTCAAGAAACAACAGATGCTGATGAGGCTGTGGAGAAATAGGAATAATTTTACACTGTTGGTGGGAATGTAAATTAGTTCAACCATTGTGAAAGACAGTGTGGCAATTCTTCAAGGATCTAGAACCAGAAATACCACTTGACCCAGTAATCCCATTACTCAGTATATATGCAACAGAATATAAACCATTCTGTTATAAAAACACATGCACATGTATGTTTATTGCAGCACTATTCACAGTAGCAAAGACATGGAACCAACTCAAGTGCCCATCAATGATAGACTGGATAAGGAAAATGTGGTACATATATACCATGGAACACTATGCAGCCGTAAAAAGGAATGAGACCATGTTCTTTGCAGGGACATGGATGAAGCTGGAAGCCATCATCCTCAGCAAACTAACACAGGAACAGAAAGTCAAACACTGCATGTTCTCACTGATAAGTGGGAATTGAACAATGAGAACACGTGGACACAGGGAGGGGAACAACACACACTGGGGCCTGTTGGGATGAGGACGAGGGGAAGGAGAGCATCAAGACAAACAGCTGATGCACAAGGGGCTTAAAACCTAGGTGACGGGTTAATAGGTGCAGCAAGCCGCCGTGGCACATTTATACCTATGTAACAAACCTGCACGTTCTACACGTGTATCCCGGAACTTAAAGTAAAAAAGTAATATAATTTTTTTAAAAAGAACATTTGGACTGTTATTCTTACAGAATATTTTCAGCAAAAACTATATGAAATTATTCCTCATTTTAACTATTTTTGTTTGCTGATATTAAATCATCTGCATGAGAACTCACTCTCTTCCACAGCATTGGATTAAATGTCTATTCATAATCTCCTGATTTTCTAGATTTCATGCCAACCAATCAGGAAGTAGGATAAAATTATCTCATATAGATTACAAATACAACTGAATTAAGACACAGCTTGCTTTACATAGTTTATTTGGTACTTTGTAAAATAAACTAGATTAAAACATTATTATCACGATTAACAGCACTGTATAGTGAATATGGTATAGATTAATGCTTAACTCCTTGGGCTCTGGAAGTAAGGCGCCTGTGTCATACTTACTAACTTCATGGTACTGGACACATTACTTCCATATTTTAACATTAAGTTTCCTCACCTGTAAAATGGAGATTAAAATGTACTGAGTTATAGTGATAACTAAACGAGTTAATATATGTAAAGCATTTGAACAGTTTTGGCATACACTGAGTTCCCAATTAATGTTAGCTATTAGTTAAAGACCAGATTTTTGTTAGCAGAATATTATAATTGCAGTAGTTTTATGTCAGTTTTTCCTGAATTTATTTTCTCATCTTATTCAACAAATAATTTTTGAACTTCTAAATATGTGCCAGGCATGGATTCCACATAAAGCCCACTGTGTGTTGAGTATATATATATATATATATATATATGAGTATATACATATATATTTGAGTATATATACATATATATATGAGTAGATACATATATATATGAGTATATACATATATATGAGTATATACATATATATGAGTATATACATATATGAGTATATACATATATATGAGTATATACATATATATGAGTAAATACATATATATATGAATCTCTGTATTTTGAAGTTTAATGTATTCATGTTTAATGTATTCACGTTGGCCTCATTGGAACCAAAGATGGTGTTGCTAAAGTGCACAGGGTTGTTGTTATAGTTTTGTCCTTACTACTAATTCACCAAGTCATTTGAGCACACGTCACTCTTCCTTTCTGACCCTCATCTTTCTCTTCAATAAAGTCAGAGAGGAGAATAGGGGTTGAACTGGATAGTTTCCAAGTTCTTTCCAACTTTAAAATCCCAGTGGCATATAAGCAATGTCCATCTCTGTTTCCTTGTACCTGTCTAGAGGATCTGACATGAAATGTTGCATATTGTAGGGCCATTGTATCATAGACTGGCTCAGTGATTGTATTAGTGTGTTCTCACATTGTCATAAGGAAATACCTGAGGTGAGGTCATTTATAAAGAAAAGAGGTTTAATTGGCTCACAGTTTCACAGTCTGTACATGAAGCACGTTGCTGGCATCTGCTTGGTTTCTAGGGAGGCCTCAGGAAACTTACAATCATGGCGGAAGGCAAAGAGGGAGCGCACACTTCACATAGCTAGAGTAGGAGCAAGAGAGAGGGAGTGAAGGAGGTGTGCCAGAGTAGGAGCAAGAGAGAGGGAGTGAAGTGGATGCCACATACTTTTAAACAACCATATCTTGCAAGGACTCATCCACTGTCATGAGAACAGCACCAATGGGATGGTGCTAGACCGTTCATGAGAAATCCACCCCCATGATCCAACACCTGCCACCAGACCCCACCTCCAACACTGGGGACTACAATTCAATATGAGATTTAGTAGGGACACAGATCCAAACAATGTCAATGCTCAAGCCTATTTCAAAATATCTATCTTTCATAAAATATGAATAGTACTCTAAAGTAGCGCCAATTCTCAAGGTGGTCACTTCAGCTTTTGACAACAGGAAAAAAATTAAAAAGGACAAGCAGGAAGAAAGAATAATGAGCTAGTAGTGTATTTTCAGTAGTGAGAGTACCTTCTCAAATGTAATTTGGTGCCCCCAAAATAAATGTGAGCTTCTGCCTCCTGAGCGTTTCAGAGTGTGGAGAAGCACCCTTTAAAACTCTGCCCTGAAAAACCCTTCCCATTAGCCTGCTATCTTAAACATTGCCCTGCCTCCTTGATGAAGTAGTCTGACCCCTCTGACAAGAGTTCCCACACCATCTCTTCACGCCTTGTTGGTTTAGTTTCACATGATGGATGACATGACACGCAGTCAGCAGGGCTGCTGGTACCTGCTCTGTAAATGACGCTGGTATCGTGCTGCCAAAGGCAGAGTGACCATCTCTCAATTCCGGCTGAGCATTTTGACTTCGGGTTTTCAAGTATGGAAGCTGGTGATTTATGAGACACAAAAAAGCATAAATGGCCTTCCATTTCTTCAACAAGGATAGACTCCCTGTATAACCCCCAACCCATGCTTCCTGTGCAGGGTAACACTGCTCTGGCAGGAACAGCATAGCACCCCTTGTCCACAAACCAAAACCACAAAAGCCAAAATGTGTTTGCTCAGTCTTTCCCTAGGTTCTTTGCTGGTGACTGACAAACGAAGTGCCCCTGTGAACCATCTCAGCTACAACACTTCACCTGTGTGGGCTTCTAAACAAGCTGATGATCAAAGATGTGTTGGGGGTAGGGTGACCAAGTATTCTTGTTTTTCCCAGTATTGAGGGGTTTCCTGGGACAGGAGCATATGAACAATCCCAGGAGGCATATTACTTCCAATACTAAAACCTAGATGATTCGGTCACCTATTTGGAGGTGGGGCCTTGGGAGGAATGATGTGGGATGGAGTGAAGAGTAGCATTAAACTCCAGGTTGCAGTGGAAATGTCCAGTGCACATTACCTGGTAAGTAAATACTTTTCTGATGATAACATCACTGTCACTGAAGCCCTGTCAAAACAATGTGTACCTTTGTCTAGTACAGAATAGATGCTCAGGAATTATTTGAGTTTAATTTAAATTAGCAAATAGTGAAGCCAACTAGACTGACACAGCACCATGGATCTAGTAGCCTTTATGTGAACTTGCCATGGGTCAAATTGCTCCCTGAGGCTGGAATGGAGCTCCATCTAGAAGTGAGAAGTGAGTTATCCAGCATATCATATCAGAAGGAACTGCATCTTATGGGTAACCCTACAGTGTTTGGCCAGTAAATACAATAAATACAATTTTACAATTGCCGCTAAATACATCTTTGGTGATTGTCAAATGCATTGATCCTGTTATAAACCTGTTTTTTCTTGCTCTAACTCTCACATACAAAGATGGGAGTGGTATGCACTTTTTTGAGTGACATTTTCTTATAGGAAAAAGGAGAAAAGATGACTTTGATTTTTGTAATCATTCATTATGGTTATTAGTGAATAAGAGTATGAAACCATTTAGAGTTTGAAAAATATTTCAGACACTTTTTCAGACATAGAAGTCTTGCAAAACAAGGCAAACTCCAGGGAACTCTTCCTTTCCATTCTTATGGCAGCATTCTTTTGAAGGTTATGTAATTGATACTTTCTTGATTCATTTAGCCTGAACTCATCTAAATGTGACTTTGTAAGACATATTAACTGCTTAAGAAGCAACTTGAGAGTTAAAATAGGCTTTTAAAAGGTCTTCCGGCCTTAAGAGCAGGAAATGACATATCGACCAAAACAACCACTTTAATTCTGTATGTTTGCTTTTTGTAAAATAAAGAAGAGGAAAGAAAGAAGAAAATAAATAAATTAATTAAATAAATAAAGAGAGAAAGAGAAAGAAGGAAAGGAAGAAGAAAGAAAGAGGAAAGAAAAGAAAGAAAGGAAAAGAAAGAAAGAAAAAAGAAAGAAGAGAAAGAAAGAAAAAAAGTGAGACATAAAGAAAAGACACAGATGCTGCATAACTAGATTCTAAAGTTTAAAAACCTATTCCCTGAGATTTAGACTGAGAGACTAAGGAGAGTCTACTCTGATGATTTTTACTGATCCCTCTTGCATCCAAGTTAATAGAAATGTCCTCTGAATGGAAACAGATCTGAGATCCTGATTCCCTCATGCTCCTTAACAGACTCTGATATTTCAATGTCTATATGAGTGGTCCTCAGACCTCTGGGAGGGGTTATGGTAGAGTGACACAGCAAATCTCTGGTATCCGGATGAGTACAAACCCCAGATTTGCCACTAAACAGCTCTGAGGCTCAGGACAAGAAGCTTAATGATTTTCTGTTTCAGTTTTCTTGTCTGCAAAATGGGAATAATAAAAGTACTTTTCTCATAGAGTTGTTGAGAGGAATGAATGAGTTTATGTTTGTAAACGACCTAAAACAATGCCTGACAAAATATGTGACATGGAAGTATTACTTATTAGTGAGCATAAAAATCTTTTGAAGAGTCTGAACTCTTGAATTCATGAACTCTGAATCTCTAAATTAGTGTCTCCCCAATCCCGGTTGCATATTAAAATCATCTGGGATGCTTTAAAAAATTCCACTGCCCAGATTGTTACCTCAAGCAAATTGAATTCAGATGTCTGGGGGTGGGGCCTAGAAATCTGTGTTTTTTAAAAGTTTAATATGTGATGATGATGCACAGAGAACATTGAGAGCCACTGATCTAAGCTCAAGATTGAGAACCAGCGCTTTAGAAGGGCTTTGTACATCATATGTCAAGCTGTTTGTATGTTTGATCCTACCAGAGTTTCATCATTCATTCATTATTTAGAAATATTTAAGTAAGACAACATTATTTTGTTTAAGGCTATAATTTTCCTGATGCTAGGGTGTCCCTCTGTTGCCATTCACACTCAAGTATCTAACATAGGACCAACACAGTAAAATTGCAATGGTGAGGGAGGCAGGGGTGAAAAGAAATGATTGTTGAATTTTACCATCTGTCTTCAAGATCATGAATATATTTGAAGACGGCAGAATCAGAAGTGGTTCAACTCAGAGGAGTGCTGTACATTGATCCCTGACCATTCCAATCATGCAATCAGAGATTTTCTTTGTGAGGTTTTGCCCATTAGTCACAGGCCCATTTATTATCATCTGAAAGACAAAGGTCTTCTCTCCCTGGGCAGTGGCACCAAAGATGGCAAACCCTCAGGAGCTGCTGTGCTACCCCCGGAAGCAGGCCTTGAGGGCAGCGTCATGGGTGGCAGGAACAGCACCATCAGCTTGTTTTAACAGGCTGGTAATCTTGGGATCCTGGGCTTCTTCATAGGACTTGACCAAGCAGAACAACTTAACACCTTCCCATCGCAGCTGAAGGCACAGGCTCTGCTAACCTCCTGCTCCATCTGCATAGAAACATGAATTGAAGCATCTTGCCCAGGTTATTCATTCTGCACATTGTCCCAGGCCCCATCCATGTGCTTAGAGTTCTTCCGGGATGAGAAAGCCTGGATCATCTCAGCTAGGACAACCTTGTCCAGGACTACTTTGGCCTGTTCGGCTCTCAGAGACACCATAAGATAACAAAAGCTGCACAGGCAAGGGAGCCAAACAGAAGTTTAGGAGGGATGAGCCACCTCCAAGAGCTGGCTGGTGGAAGGGGAGCAGCATTACCTATAGCCAGCAGCCTTTCTGCATGGTCTTACAGTTCCCACCCTGAGCTCCCAAGATAAGATTATTATCTGATGGGCAAGTTATTTGCTAGGGAGAAAATAAATAAGCCAAGAGACAAGCTATTTGCTAGGGAGCAAATAAATAAGCCAAGAGACTTCAGGAGCAATAATCTGGTGACCTGGGTAGTGTATGTTCTCTATGTAAATGGTGGAAACTCTGAATAATCCAGCAGTGCAGTTCTCAAATGGACTATCAAAACCACAGCATTTTATCAAGAAAGAATTTAAAAGGCCAGACATTTCCAGCATTGCTGCTCTGCCTCATTTTCCTGGGAAGTTGCCTCAGTCAGCTTGACACAAGTGTACACAGACACTAGAAGAGATGTGGGTATAGAAGAAGAGAGAGGAACAGAGAGAGAGGAAAAAAAAAAAGAGAAAGCCCCAGAGCAACAAATCCATGCACCAGTCCTACAGTAACCTAGCAATCAAGGCATTAGCAGCCAAAAAGCTTTTCTTGTAGAGGGGGAGTTAATGGATTTATATTATTTGTGGTTATCTGGATTTCAGATTGACACCATAAATATTCAGACTCTGAACTCGGCTGGAAGCAGCCGCTACTGACTTTTCTGTGACCTAGCTGGAAACTTTAAATCAGCTGTCTCCTTGACTTTCAAGTGAATGACATACTCCAAATCCACTAGATAGCATCTCCTCAGTGTTTTATTGCCTCCAGAGGACCTCAGTTCAGTGGGGTCTGTAACTACAGCCTCTCTTTTGAATGCAAGTCCAGTTAAGACTGCTAAGTCATAAAGTAGTCTGTACTGGCATAGAGATGTCTTAGACTGTGGGTACGGACAGATCTTATTCTACAAAATACGCATTTCATGCAAACCCTGCAACACATTATTCATTAACTGACATGGATCTCCATCCATGGCTCTGTCTGTTCAGTAGATCTTGCCTAGGTACTTTTGTTCTCATTTTCTTCTTGCTTTTATTTGTTTGATTGACAAGAGTTTGATTGACAAGAGACTTCCACATAGGTACATGGGGACATTTCCTTCTCAGTGCATTGTGAGCTGCTTCCAGTTCCTATGATCAGCAGCTGGCAAAAGCGAGAGATCCTTCCTAAAAGGAGGTTAGAACCTCTCTCTGGTTCACTTCAGAGCTGACAGTATAACTTTAGTGATAGGAGAAGGAAGGGTGGGGACCTCCTCCTCCCGCTGTGTTGCTGGGGTTGGGGAACCTTCCACTGGCAACAGGCTCCCTTTTGCCCCATGACAAATTGTGCTGAAGGTTTGACAACGCCAAATCCATCATAAGGATCAGGCCAGCTCCTTCTCTCTGTCAGCTTAACAGATGTGGCAGCACCCACAATGTCAATAAGGGTTATGTCCTGCTTCAGAGAAAAAGGGGCTAAAACACCATTTAAGTTATTGCTTGGGGATAAAAATCAAGCTATCCTTCTAGGTAGGCAATAGCGTTATCAAGAAGGGCTCCACACATGGGCTGCTTCTCCCTTCCTTTCTCTGATGAGTTGAAAGGTATTTTCAGGGGAAGATGTGTGGGTCTATTACCAGGAGAAAGGGCAAGGCATGAGCAATTGCAAGTTGTGACTTTACAGGTCCCATCAACTTGACGATTGCAACTCCACCAAGGATTCTTATTCCATCATTTGACCCATACCATAATACACCCCAGATGTTATAAAACTTTCTTTGGATATTTGATATAAGGGCAGGGGGTGGGGTGAGGGGGAAAGCCATCATTAAGGGCAAATCAGCACAATCCTGGACTTGCTTTTATAGTTTAATATTATATTCTGAATTTTACGTGGATAATCCTAATTTTTTTCCATGCTTAGGGGCTCTGAGTGCCTTAATTCTGGCCTAATAAAAAAAGCATACTAGTAAAAGAAGAGTATAAACAGGGAACTGCAAGAAGAGCAGAACAGCTGAAGTGAAAACTTAGGGGTGGGGAGTGGCAGGCCATGAAAGTGGAAAAGCAGGCAGGACCGACAACTGCAAGACAGAGCTGGTCTGTCATACTAAGGCTCCTGTAGTGATGAGACACTCTTGCATGAGTATTAATAGGAAAGCGACTGGATTGTATTTGCATTTCAGACAAATCACTCTGACAGCTGTGTGAAATACGGATTACAGGAGGAGAAGAATGGAGCCAGGGAGACCAGTTAAAAGGACATTACACTAGACTTGGTAAAATATAATGAGTGTCTTAGCCAGGTAATTAGTAGTAGAGATGAATAGAAGCAATGAAATGTGTATTTATATACTTATATCCTTAAGGGTTAAAGTTGACTGGAATGGTGCGTGGTTAGATGCTGTGGCTGAGGGACTTGAGGAAGAAAGCTCCATCAATGAGAAAGCCCTCATGTGTTAGTTGTGTGACTGGTTATATTGTGGTACTAGCAAGTAAAATGAAGAATAGTGGAAGAGAAGCAGATTGGGGAGGGTGAATGGTAAGCTTAGCTCTAGACAGATTCAATTTGAAGTTCTGGTGAATAAGACCTGTTCTGTTTTCCCAACCTGCTTCCAAATAGCTGCCTCAGTTGCCAATCTGCAGACATTGCTTGACAGAAGTTTCCACTGCTGTAGTAGAGCCACATTTTTGGAGCAGGGTGTTAACACTCAGTCTCTAGCCCACATTTCAGAAGAGGGTGTGTGCTTGGGATTCATGAGACAGTACATTCCTGTCTATTCCTTCCATACTGGAAACCATTCCTAACCCAGTACTCCACTGTGGCCTCCTGTAGCTTAATGCAGCCTAGAATAAGATCCTGCTAGGAATAGTAGGAACACTCTGGCAGAGGAGTCATTAGCACCAGGTAATAGAAGTGTGCAGAAACAGATCTCACTTGTAGATTAGTGGATTGATACCATACTAAGTCTGAATAGATTCTGGTTTTTGGAGAAATTCGAGTGTTGACTCTGCCAGCCATCTAAATTAGTTGGGACTTGGATGGAAGAGGCAAACACCTATTTAAAGTAACTGAGGCAGAAAGTGAAATATTTTGGCTCTGCAATCAAATGGTAGGGAGTGTACTGGCACAGCTGGGCCTGAGGGATGACCAGAACCAGGACTGTGAACTCCGCTAGAGAGCTCTCTCTCTATCTTTTTCTTTCATTTCTGTTTGTCTTTATGTCTTTACTTCTTTCTATCAGATGGACTTCCCTCAAGAGCTGGAAACATATCTTTTGGCAGACAGAGGCATGCATTAACATCTTTCTACTCAAGAGGGACTATTTTCCCATAGTTCCAATTAAAGAACTCTGGGACTTGGTAGGTAGGGTATTGTGATTGACTATCCTTAATATAATCACATATTTGAAGAAGAGGAGAACAATTATTTTTCTCTCTAAAGGAGCTGCTATTCTCAGAAGAAAGGAGGTCCACCTACTGAATAAAGCAACAGATGCATGCTACACCATCTTTATAAAAGCTCTGCAAAGCCTTGTGCATACCATGCCATCCCAAAATTTTCTATAAGGGCAATGAGAATTTAATTATGCAAGCACCAAGCTCACCCTACTTCTGAAAACATAAAATCGGGCAGGGATCATTACCATATTCCTCACTCTGATTCATGACTCACTCTCTTGTGTTCTTATAACACGAAATCTAATATATGCATCTGATAAACCACTTAATACAACACCTTGTAATTACTATTTATGTGCTGTCTTCATCTCTAGACTGTGAGCTCTTTGAGATCGGTGACTGTGTCTTCATTGCTTTTGTATACCCAGAGCTTGGCCCAGAGCTTGGCACATTATTTTGGTGGCATTTTACCTCATGCTGGAAGAGAAAAAAAAAATTCTTGGTTTGAAACTCTCTCTCCAAGTCACAGAAGCATCAAAGTCTTTCCAGCAACAGTGTGAAATAAAGAAAAAAAGCTTTCCGTTGCATTTCAGATAAATACTGTTGAAAACTAAGATTACTCCTGAAACTCACAGCACTCCTCCCATAGTGGCCATCAAGAGATATTGATTAATGGATTGACTGATTAATTAAAAAGATAGAACTAAAGAAAAGGAAGGAAATGGTAGTCTTGTATGCATTTTACACATGCATAATAATGTTATTGATCTATATATATGGATGATATTACTAAATTGCCATTTATACATTGTTGTGTTTGAGATTGTTTAGTGGTAATAGGAGTAGTAAAGAATGGGTGTTATACCATTCATACTCTTCCTTTTTATTGTCTTTTCCCCAACAGTATGAAATTGTGAATCTATTGATCATTGTTTGAGGTGCGGTTTGTAAGTGTGGAACATTTGCAAAGCTAATTTCAAAGTAGAACAAACACTTTTTTTTCTCACCAGCAGTATCCCATAACCAACACAGTTAATCAGCTACCAGAGACATAAAGAAACTGCTAAATTCCTGCAATCTTATAACTTTGAACTATTCTCTGCCATTACTGGTCCTTGTGTATATACCCTGAGAGAAGAGGGTTCTGGGAAAATGACAGGGCCTTAACTAGAAGATCTGCAATATCTCAGGTCTGCTAAAAGGACCACTCACCCTTTCCTCCTACCTCCAAAGAATTAGGATCTAGGAAAATAGTTTGAATTGATCAATGGACTGGCTTCGACCCTACCGAGGAGCTTGTCATATGCAAGAATAACATTTGAGATGAAAAATCTAGCCATATGCAGATTCCTAGTTTTGTTCCTAAAATAACTCCTGGTGTTGTTGGCTTCTCTCCCTCATCTAGTTACCATCTGGGGTTTGTGTGTGTCTGTGTGTGCACGCGCGCAGGCAATAATACCTCCTCCCCACAATCTGCCAGGCACAGACACCCTCCTTCCACCTCTCCCACGCTTATATACTCACTGAACCAGGGATGCGGAAAAGATTTCAGATTAACTGAAAAGGCCCAATTTCTGCTTTCCTGCCAAAGATTTTACACGTACTTTATGCCTCCCTAAAAAAAAAAAAAAAAAAAAAAAAAAAGTTGCTCTATAAGCAGAGGCCAAGGAGACCAGTAGCAATAGGAATTAATTTTTGAAGGTCTAGGTTGTATGTGGCTTCTTGGTGCTTAAGCCAATGTGTAGAAGTTAATATATAATGGCTTGGGGGCTACAGACATTTTTGTCTAAACTTAACAACTCACTCAAATGATGGCCTATTTCTTTTTTACTTCAGAAACTTATTTATTTCACATTTCTTCGGTTTAGAAATGACCTGGTCATTGAACTAATTAAAAAAATAATTTAATATATGGGGAATAAATCCTACCCAAGCTAAGACCTTGTCAGCCAATTTCAACCTGGAGTGCAACCTTAGAACAGAATAGTAAATCTCCTATAATAGGGGCTTCCAGATCCACTATATCACAGAATGCTTTGCATACTTGTCAGGGAGCACAATTCACCTCGCCAACTGCCCTCACAAACTTCCTGAAACATGAAGGGTTCAGTGTGTTAGTGGGGAAGTCAAGGGGCTGGGGAGAGGGAGGCTGGATTCAGGTATTGACAGTGGGGGAAATCAGGGCTCACCCACGGGAGTCAGAGGGAGCTGGGGAGTCAATGGAGGTGAAAAATAGACGTTAAGAAGAATGAAACCAGAGACCACTCTGCCTTTTCCCCTTCCTCCTGTGAAGCCGACAGACTCACACAGGAAGCAGCTATCCCAGTGTTGGTTCATTTATCCCAGAGAAGAGGTCAAAGAAAGGACAAAGCAGCCGTCGTGCAAATGGAAGAATTTAAGGAGAAGATCAGGAGAGGCTCGAGAGAACAAGGATTTGCTCATAAGCAGGGGAACCGTGCTACTCTGAATGAAGGATATCAAATAGTGGGTTCCCTGCTAGCTGTGCTGGTGTGAAACAGACCATTTTTGCTTGGCTTTTTTGTGCCTGTTGGAAGAGAACTCCACAGTGGCTAACACTCATTAAGCATCCCTGCAGGATCACCCTAAGAATGTTGGTGGCCTAAGAGTAGTTGTAGTGGTTTGGGATTATGAACCAGGAGAAAGCCTCTGTGACCCTAAATTTTTATTTGCTAATGCTGAAAATACCTCATTAAAGATTCACTCTTTTTGGTTAAGATTTGTCCATGTTAAGGAAAGGATAAGGAGAAGAGTTGAGTAATTTGTGAATGAATTACTTTTTAAGACTTTTCCTCATTTAGAACCATAAGTTGTGGGAGAGAGGGGAAAAGAACATGAAAGTATTGAGTATCTGAGGCAGAAGAAAGGGCATCCTCTACGGACCAAGTGAAATTAGAGATATTCAGCCTACTTCGCAGTTTTTCCTAGTAAAAAGTCTCTAGCTCCGGTGAAGAAAATGTGACAAGAGCAAATATTTCCTGAGTTCATTCTAGTCCTCCGATGATGCAATGATATGTGAGGTTCTTCTCTGCATCGTGCCTCAGGCTCCCAGGAGGTAAGAAAGAATAACACTCTCACTATTATTCACCTCAAAGGAAGTGACCAGAACCAGTTTTAATAGTTTACGACAATAGATTCTAATTATTTAAACTTCATTAACCTGCTGTAGAACTGTAATCAGGTTATAATCATGAGCACCTGAATTTTGTGTCAGGCCTTAAGAATGCAGAGGACTTTTCTGATTCTAGCAGGTTTGCAGGGGTTTCAGTCATACCAGTCATCATGTGACTAGCAAACATCCAATTTCTGTGGAAGTCACTGAGATGAAATAGGTTTCTAAATCCACACCATCATTCATTAAAGTGTCATTTCTCCTTGGAAATTTCCAGTTCAAGGGAAAATGATGCATGGTCATAGGGTAGAGAAAGCAAAATCAGATACCAGTTGCCCCTCCAAGGAGTCCTGTAAATGCCTTTCATGTGTTTGGCTTATCATTAAGATTTCAAGTTCATGAGACAACAACAGTTTTTTGTTTGTTTGTTTGTTTGTTTTTTTGGTGGGGGGTGATACCCCTCTTGAATATTAACAGAACAATAAATCCTACAACTCACACAGAGCACATGATTTATCTTTGATCATAACCAAGAAATCACAAACACAGAGATTTATTTGCCTCATGTTATGACCTTTTGATCAGAGTCTTAGATTGGATGGACAGAGACGGCCAGGCCCCATGCTCCACACAAGGAACAGAGTCAAACTGGATGTGGCTCTTCAGCCATGAGGACCTGCCATGCCTCTAAGTGGTATCCGCTATCTCGTGTATTATTGTCCTGGGCTTTATGGTCCTCTCCTCACCCATTCTTTTCTTTTAATAATGCCAAAGAATGGGGCTTATAAACACAAGATCAGAGGCTGATCATTTAAAGATGATTGAAGAGGGGAGAGGGATTCTATACCAGGAGCAATGTATAAATTCCATATTATTAAGATGATGCCATTTCTGGGATAGAATTTTAAGTCCCCGAAAGGGATTAGAAAAAGATAAAAGTTAGGGGAAAATATGAAGGAATAAATAGCTCCTTTGAACACATATAATTAAAACTAAATTAATAATTTTGCCCCTATTATGTGCTGGGCACTGATTCAGGAACTGTAGAGACAGTAACACATTTATGATGAGTAATACACCCTCAGAGAAACTTGTCTTGTTGGGTAGAGAGACTTACAAACAATAGATAATATCCAACAATAATGGCTTTAAATAGCATTTTGAGATATGCTAATAGAGGATTTAAATAGCATTTCTAGACAACAGTAGCTATGCTATTAAAGGGCACCTATGATTAATTACTGAACAAATTTTACAGACAATAATTGCTAAAAGAATTCAGAGAAAGGAGAGATCCCTTTAGGCTGTGGCTGGCAAGGACATTGGTAAGGGAAAAAAAATGCTTCAATTGACTTTTGTCAGGATAGGAAGTGATTTGGTAAGTAGAGTGATGTACTGTGTCTCCTGATTATCAAAGTAAATTGAAAGAAATGCCTACCTAGTGCCTACTACAGATGTAGTTCGATGCTATATACTTTTATCACAATAATCTCGTGAAATAAAGATTATTATTATTCTGAATTTATTAAAGAGAAAACTGAGGCTCACAGAGGTGAATAACTTTACAAAAAGAAAAAAATAGCTATCATATAGCTATCTGAAAAAATATGTGGAATTTCACATTCAGCCATTATATAGTAATATAACTCATGTTTACCTTTCCAGATTAAAAAGGAGAAAGCCAGATAAAATATATGAAACAGCAATTTTTATTCATTGGACAATAGACAATGCAGGACTGTGATCCCTAAGGAATAAAGAACAAATGATAGAAGCCCTATGTTGTCCCAGTTTACTACCTGGAGTTTCTAGGCCATAGGATAGAGTGGGAGAACCCCAAAAGAGCCTGTTGTTCTTGCTTAATTGAAGAAATAGAGATTGATGTACAGGGAAGCTAAGGTAGCTAGAATTCTTGGAACAGAGTATGAGAGGAGAAGGAATTTCAATAGAGAAAACTCTGGAAATTTTCAGAGAGTCCCTTTGAGTCATTGATTGAGTAGCAATCTATGGACAAATAAAAATAATGTAATTGTGTACAGGCAAAAAGAGCTCTGGAAAATAGTATGCTGAGGAATTCTTAGAGCTCATAGACAACTGAGAATCATTTATATTTCTTAGAGCCAGAACGGAAAGACCTTGTAAAACATGGGTCATTTGGCAGAGTGCTCACAAAGGTATTGCCTTGTTAGTGGGAAAAAATTAGCTCTAAACTGAAGATTGCCCTTGGTTTGCCCTAACAAAGCATAAAAGCAAGACTCAAAGGATCAAACTAGTAATAAGTAACTTAACTGCCTTATAGGACAAAGTCTAAAACTGTTTGAAGGAATGACAACAATAGCAAAAAATCCAGCATGAGCAACATAAAATTTAAAATGTCTGGCATTCAAACAAGAATTACCAGGCATGCATATAAGCAGGAAAATATACTCATACAAAGAGTTGGTTAATAAAGAGAAACAGACTCAGAAATGAGAGAGAGAATGAAATTAGCACAAAAAGATATTAAAACGGCTATTATAAATATATCTAGAGAGGTAACATAAAATATGAACATAAGAAGAAAATGAAAATGTATAAAAGTGATGCAAATAAAATCTTAGGGAATAAAAAATACCATATTGAAATTAAAAATACACTAGATATAATGGATAATCATCACAGTATTGCAGAAGAAAAGATAAGGTAAATGCATAGCAAAAGAAACTGTCCTAAATCAAGGCCAGAAACTTTAAAAAAATGAACAGACCCTAATTACTGTGTAGTGATATAAAGCATTCTATAACAGATGCAGTTGGTATCTTAGAAGTAGATGGGAAGAGATGAGGAAAAGAAATAACTGTGAATATATAATGGCCAAAAAATTCTACAGATTTGGTGAGAACTATAAATATACGCATCCAAAACCTCAACAAACCATAAACAGCATAAATTTTAAAAATTCACATGAAACAAGTGGTTAAAAATCCAGGATGAAGAGAAAAATAAAATACTAATTTACACGTTAAAATAATATTCATAGAAGTCAGATAAAAATATACATATGCACAAAGTGGTACAGAATAACAGTGAGAGGAATTCTGAAATTATGCAAGCCAAGAGACAATGAGTTCAAATTTAAAAAATTGCAAGATTTAAAAAATCTAGAATTCTTTGCTGAACAAAATTATCTCTCAATAAAGAAAGCAAAATAAAGATGTTATAAAAAAAAAGATGAGGGAATCCATCACCAACAAATATGCACCTTAAGAAATGTTAAAGAAATTCTTCAGGCAGAAGGAAAATAATACAGGCTGGAATTCATATCTATACACAAAAATAAATAACACTGGATGTGGTAAATATGTGAGTAAATATGGAAGAAATATTCTACTTATCTTAATCACTTTAAAATATAACTACTTTTTAAAGCAAACATTATAATAAATTTGGAGTTTCATAACTTGTGTCAAAGTAAAATCTATTAAAATGATGGATGAGAAGAAGGTAAATTAGAATATAATGGCCTTAGACTACATGTAAAATGGTGTTATATAATTCAAAGGTAGACTACAATAAGTTCAAGATGTATATTGTAAACCTGAGGACAGCCACACTCAAAAATAAAATGAAAGATACAACTAGCTAGTCAAAACTGGAGAAAAAATTTATAAAATATATTCAATCCTTCTAAAACAGATAGGAACAGAAGAAAAGAGGAACAAATAAAAGATTAGAAAAATAAAAAACAAATAGCAAAATGGAGGGTCTAAACCAATTTTATTGACAACTACATCAAATGTAAATGACCTAAACACTTCAATTATAAAGAAAATGTCAGATTGGGTTTAAAAAATAACATCTAGGTAAATGTTGTCTATTTGAAACAAAATGTAAATATATAAAGACACAAACAGATGAACATTAAAAGGATGAAAAATTAGTGTAAACACTAACCAAAGAAAACTAGAGTTGATATATTAATATCAGACAAGTAGACTTCATAACAAGGAATGTTGCCAGAAATAAAGAGGGGCATTTCATGTTAATAAATGGACAATATTCTCTTGGTAATTGATAGAACAAGCAGAATATGAATATATATGCATATGTATGATATAGAAGACTTTAACAACACTGTCAATCAGCCTGACCTGATTGACATTTGTAGACACTACACTCAACTACAGGAGAATGTATATTATTTTCAAATGTATATAGAAGGTTTACCAAGATAGGTCAGAGTTCTGGGTAATGACAGTCTTTCAGAATTTTAAGGGATTTAAACCATACAAAGCATGTTCTCTGACAAGAAAATTAAAATAAAATAAAAATTTGAAAGACATCTGAAAAATTCACAAATTTTGAAAATTAAACACCCAATTTAAAATAATACATATGCAAAGGAAGGAAACACAAAGAAAATTAGAATGTATTTAAAAAATTGTTTAGCATCTTACTGGGGTTAATTGACACACACACACACACACACACACACACACAAACCCTCTACATACTCAAAATGTACTAATGGATGAATTTGTTATATATAGACACTTGTGAAACCATCATCATCATTAATAAGTTGAATATTTCCACTATTCCCCAAAGTTTCTACATGCCCCTTTTTAATATCATTGCAAAAACAAAACAATTATCCAATTTCTTATGACGTTTAACATACATAAACTTACCTTATCACCCAACAAACACTCCTAAGTGTCTTCTCAAATGAAATTAAAGATATATCTATACAGAGACTTCCATTTCAGATGTTCACAGAAGCTACATTTATAAGTACCCAAATTTCTATTTAGCTTAGAAGCTACTTGTTAATTACAGAAATATTTGCCATCTGGAATCACTGGGAATTTTTAAAACCAAAAATTCCTGGCTCCTTTATTTCCTTTTAACCTTATTTTTTATTTCTTGCATTGCACAATAGGCAAGTAGGATAAAAATACAAATGTATTTACACCAGACACATCACATTCAAAATATTGTAAGAGAAAAATAAAGATAAAACCTTGAAAGCAGAAAGAGAAAAATAACCCAAATAAGATTAACAGCTGACTTATCATTAGAAAAATGGAGGCCAGAAACAATAGGATGACATATTCAAAGTGCTGAAAGAAAGGGGAAAAAGTCAAAAAACTTATATCCAGAAAAAAATATTTGATAAAAAGGTGACCTCATTAAAGAAAATACACAGATGGCAAATAAGCATAGAAAAAGATACTCAACATCCTATATTATTAGGGAATTTCACATTAAAACAATAATGAGATACTACTACACGCCTATTAGAGTGGCCAAAATTCAAAATACAACACGAAATCCTGGCAAGGATGTGGAGCACCAGAAACTCTGATTTATTACTGGTGGAAATGCCAAATGATACAGCCATGTTGGAAGAGTGATGGTTTCTTACAAAAGTAAACATACTCTCACCATATGATCCAGCAATTGTACTGCTTGGTATTTACCCAAATGTGTTGAAAATTTACACCCACACAAAAACCTGCATACAAATGTTTATAGCAGCTTTATTTATATTTGTCAAAAGTTAGAAAGAAATAAGATGTCCTCCGGTAGGGTGATTGACATACAAACTATGGTACATCCATACAATGAAATATTATTTAGCAATAAAAATAAACTATTAAGCCATAAACAGACATGGAGGAGGCTTAAGTGCGTATTGCTAGGTGAAACAAGCTAATCGGAACAGACTGCATACTGTATGATTCCAACATTATGATATTCTGAAAAAGGCAAAAGTATGGAGACAGTAAAAATATCAGTGGTAGCCAGAGGTTTGAGAGGAGAGAGAAAGAGAATACTCAGCAAAAGAGATTTCTAGGACAGTGAAACTATTATTCTGTATGTTAATGTAATAGTGAATACATGTTACACGTTTGTCAAAACCCACAGAATGTACAACACAAAGTAAATGCTAGTGTAAACCATGAACTGAAGTTAATAATAATGTACCAAAATTGGTTTGTCAAGTATAATAATGTACCACACTAGTAGGAGAAGCTAAAAACAGGAGAAATTGGTGGAGGTGAGTAGCATATGAAGACTTAATACTTTTCACTCAATTTTTTTTTTTTTTTTGTAAACTGAAACTGCTTAGAAAATGTCTTTTTGTTTTGTTTTGGTTTGGTTTTTTTTATTATACTTTTAAGTTTTAGGGTACATGTGCACAATGTGCAGGTTAGTTACATATGTATACATGTGCCATGCTGGTGTGCTGCACCCACTAACTTGATAGTTTTTTTAAATGAAGGTGAAATAAAAACATTCCCTGTTAAACAAAAACTGGAATAATTCATTGCTAAGAGATCCACCTTACAAGACACACTAAAGAAAATTTTTGAACTGAAAGCAAGTAACACCAGACAGGAATGTGAATTCACACAAAAAATCAGAGATCCAGTAAAGGTAAATATGTAGGTGATAATAAAAGACAGTACAATTACATATTTCTTATTTTACCTTATTTTAAAAACAAATACATAAAACAATATGTGTATTACTGTTGGACTCAAAACATATAGAAATTTAATAGGTTTGGCAATAACAGCACAAGGAAGGCATATGGGAGCAAAGCTAAATTTGAGAAAGGAAATGACACCAAATTGTAACTCAAATATTCAGGAAGAAATAAAGAGAGCCAGCAATGTAAAATGAGAAGATTATATAGCCAATTCTTTAACATGTTCATTTTTCTTCACTCAGCTTAAGATATAAAAGATATAAAATTACCTAAATAATTATAACAATGTATTGTTGGGTTTGTAACATATATAGATGTGATATGTAGAACAATAACACCATGAAAAATGATGAAAAGGGAATAGGGTAATAAAGAAGTAATATTTTTATATTCATTGGAATTAGATTCCTTAGTAGATTCTTATAAGTTAAGATATATATGATAAACCCTAGAGTGACCCCCTAAGAAAATAACTAAAAGATGCAATTCAAAAATTATTGAAGAAATTGAGATGTTACATTTAAAAATATTTAACCAAAGAAAGTAAAGAACATACAATAAAAAAACAAAACCACGAAATTTATAGAAAACAGAAACAGTCAACTAGTAGACCAAATCTGTTTCAGTCATGTAATGCGCCATACTAATAAAGAAAAGAGCAAAAACCACATAGTCAACTCAATAAATGCAGAATTGTTTTTGTTTTCTTTTTTTACTAAATCCAAAATCCTTTCATGATAAAAAAAAAAAAAAGACACCAGGAATAAACGGAAGCTTCTTTAACCTGAGAAAAGGCAGCTGTAAAAAACTAACAGCTAATATCATGCTATTATGATCATTTGCAGATGATATGATTCCATATACTAAGAAATCTTAAAGAAGCCACTAGTTAATAAACTAGCTCAGGAAGTTTGCAAATACAGTATCAACATACAAAAGTATGTTGTACTTCTTTACCCTAGTAGTGAATAATCTGCAATTATAATTTGTAAAACAATTTCATTTACAATCACTCAAAATAATGAATTAGGAATACATTTAACAGAAGGAGTTAATAAACAATGTTTTCTAAATTTAAGAAAGGATGTGCAAAACTTATACTCAAACTACAAAACACTCCTAAAAGAATCAGAAATTTTTAGAACTTTAGAAAATTATTATGTTTTAAATTAAATTATCAGTTAAATCCTAAAATTAAAGAAAATATAAATAAGTGGAAAAACATCTCATAGTCATGGATCATAAGTCTTAATTTGTTAAGATGGTGATATTTTCAAATAAATCCACATATTTAACTCAATTCCTATTAAAATCTCAGCTACCTTTTTTTCAGATATCGAATATGAATATGAATCCTGAATAGCCAAGACAACCTAGGTAAAGAAGAACAAAGTTGGAGAAGTCACACTTTCAAATTTGAAGATGTATTCCAAAGCTACAGTAATCAAAGCAGTTTGATATTAGCATATGAAGACACATAGGTTAACATAATAGAATTGTAAGTTCAAAAATAAACCCTTACTTTATGGCCAATTTATTTTCAACAAGAATGCCAAAAAAATTCAATGAGGGAAAGAATGATCTTTTCAACAAATGTTCCTAGAATCACTGGATATCCAAAATCAAATATCATGTGCCAAAAATTAAGCCAAAATAGATCACAGACCTAAATATCAGAGCTAAAATTATGAGATTTAGAAGACAAAATAGGTATAAATCTTTGTTAGTTTCACTTAAACAAAGATTTCTTAGATATGGCATACAAATACAAGTGATAAAAGACAGAATAGATAATTTGGACTTGATATAAATTAAGAACTTTGTCTTATGAAAAATACCATCAAGGAAGTAAAAAAACAACCCACAGTTGGGAGAAAACACTTACAAACCATATATCTGATAAGAGGCTCATAAGCAGAATATATAAAAAATTCTTACAACTCAATAATAAAGAGATAAGCAACTCAATTAAAAACAGGCAATAGACCTGAACAGACATTTCTCAGAAGAATGTATATTAAAAGCATAAGAAAAGATACCCAGCCTCATTAGTTATTAGTGGAATGCAAATCAAAGCCCAATAAGATACAACTTTTCACCTGCTAGGAATTATATAATCCAAAAAAAAAAAATCGAAACATAATAAAACAAACAAAACAACCCACCAGACAATAATGTTGTTTGTGTTGTTGAGGAATTGAAAAAATTAGTATCCTCACACATCGATGGCAGGAATGTAAAATGATGCAACTACTTTGGAAAACATTTCAGCAGTTCCTCAAAAAATTAAACATCATCGTATGTCCCAGAAAATCTACTCCTAGATATATACTCAAGAGAAATGAAAATATTCATTTACACAAAAGCTCATACACAAATGTTTATAGCAGCATTATTATTAATTTTTTTTATTATTATACTTTAAGTTCTAGGGTACATGTGCACAATGTGCAGGTTTGTTACATATGTATACATGTGCCATGTTGGTGTGCTGCACCCATTAACTCGTCATTTAGCATTAGGTATATCTCCTAATGCTATCCCTCCCCCCTCCCCCCACCCCACAACAGTCCCCAGAATGTGATGTTCCCCTTCCTGTGTCCATGTGTTCTCATTGTTCAATTCCCATTTATGAGTGAGAATTTTTTGTCCTTGCAATAGTTTGCTGAGAATGATGGTTTCCAGTTTCATCCATGTCCCTACAAAGGATATGAACTCTTCATTTTTTATGGCTGCATAGTATTCCATGGTGTGTATGTGCCACATTTTCTTAATCCAATCTATCGTTGTTGGACATTTGGGTTGGTTCCAAGTCTCTGCTATTGTGAATAGTGCCACAATAAACATACATGTGCATGTGTCTTCATAGCAGCATGATTTATAATCCTTTGGGTATATACCCAGTAATGGGATGGCTGGGTCAAATGGTATTTCTAGTTCTAGATCCCTGAGGAATCGCCACACTGACTTCCACAATGGTTGAACTAGTTTACAGTCCCACCAACAGTGTAAAAGTGTTACTATTTCTCCATATCCTCTCCAGCACCTGTTTTATTTAAATAACCTCAAGTGGAAACAACCCAAATGTCCATCAACTAATAAATGAATAAATAAAATGTGGTATATTCATCTAATAAAACCTTATTATGCCATAACAAGGAATGAATTACTGACACATGCTACAACATGGATGAACTTTGTATACCTATTCTAAGGAAATGAAACTATTTTCAAAAGACCACATATTGTGGTATTCCATTTATATGAAATGCCCAGAGTCAGCAAATCCACAGAGACATAATGATGTCTGTTGTCTGGGGCCTAGGGGAGAGGGCAAGTGGAGAAGGACTGCTAATGTGTATGAGGTGTCTTTTTCAGGTAATGAAAATACTGTATGATTAGATTATGCCAATGGTTGCACAACTCTGCGAACATACTAAAAACCTTGAATTGTAAACGTTACATAGGTGAATTGCATAATATGTAAGTTATATCTTAACAAAGCTGTTAAAAAAGAGTTCTTTGCTCCAGATAAGAGTGGGAGTGAAACTGTTTGCCCTGAGTTCATTCCTTTGGGCTTTTGAATTCATTTCATGTATTCGCTAGTAAAAATAAAGTCATTAGAAATAAATAATCTAGTGTTATGTGACTGGCACTAGAGTATGCACTTGAGCCCACATCTGTGTTAATAGTTAGGAGATAATTAGGGGGGTTTTCCTGATATGTATCCTTTGATGATTCTCTGTCTTTAAAAATTAAAGGGGAATCTTTGGTTTATAGAGTGGCATCAACTTGAATGGTGCTAAGAAAGCAATTCTCTGTGTTGTTTCCTTAGCAGATTACAGAAACTAGAGATGTTTCCCTTTTAACTGCAGTAAATCCTCTAAAAGAAAATTTTGTAACTAGCTTATCAGTCCTACATATGATATCCTACATAGACATATTTAATTATTCAAAGATGCTGTAAGTGCCGAAGAACCCTGAACTGGAAAGTAAGGTGCTAGGAGCTAGAGTTTTCCCATCTAGTAATTTGTTCTGTGCCTTCAGTAATTCTTCTAACCTTTTGATCCATAGCATCCTCATCTATATAGTATTTTTCTTTTCAGTCTTACAGAGCTTTTGAGTATTAACCCAAGTCAGATAATAGCTATGAAAATAAGTTACAATGTAGAAAGCTTACACATGTCAGGTAATATTATTGTTATTTATTATAATATGAAATTAATAAAATTAAAATAATAATGAGGATAACGAGGTGGAGGTTTATGCAATGCATATTTCTTAATGGCTTTTGCCCTTTAAAGTTGACCTTGCATATTCATAGTCTAAAGTTGACACTGTATATTCCTAATCTATAGGGGGATATATATATATTCCAGTTTTCAAATTGCCAATGCATAGAATTCTGGGTTTTTTAAGAGAAGATTTTATAAGAAAAATGGCATTATATGTTTTGCTACCAACTTGGTGATTTGTTTTAAGATATTATAATATTAGAACTCATGGGAAGAAGAAAAATGATAACTCTAACTCATGCTATTCACTCAGCATAGGTACTTACTTCTGAGGTGTGTGCAGAGTACAAAGCAAGTTTAGACTTTCTGATGAAGAGTAGGTTTTGTTTATATACCTTACTTTAATTCTTTATATTAACTTTTTGTGTTTCCTTAAGTGATGAAGATTTTCTCACATCACTTACGGTGTACTTAATCCACCCTTCTACTGGCAAACTCCTATATATTCCTCAAGACCCTGCTTAAGGCAGAGTGGGTGGCATTCTTGAGATAGCTTCCTGATAAAATTGAAGATAATTGTCTCCTCCCTTTGGCCACCATAGAGTACATTCCTCTGTTAATGTACATACTGTGCAATATGTTAATTGTTTATTTTCCTATATTTCTTTCTTAGTAGACTATAAGCTCATATGCACATGAGTAGAGATCAGAACTATCCAGCTTAAGTCATATAATTGTTATGATTAGTGTAAATTGACCATTTTTCAGCAACTTAGTCATATGGAAAATGACTGAAAAAATTAATAAAATATATAAACCAAGCTTTTGTACATGGTAATCTGGAAAGAATAGTGATACAAAACACACAGGGTACATAGATATCCAGATTCAGGGCCTCTGGAGGGGCAGGGAAAGCTTAGATATTTGTTCAGTAGCAGATGTCCCAAGCAGATCTTGTTATGAAACGATAAAGCAAGAGCCCTTGCCTTATGGGAGGGACCATCCGTAAATAATTCTACCTCCATACTGAAGGAATTTGGCCACACCAAGGTGATGTAGCTCATCCTGGTCATCTGGCTGTTACCCTTCACTATCCTAGATTTTATCTCTTTCTTCACATCTGCGTTGACTGTGATCTCCTCTCAGGCTCTTATAGCAATATGGCCACAGTTAGGTTTTAGGTGTGATTTTTCCACTGCCCCTCTTCATTTTGATCTCATCTGCTTCTCTTTTCTAAACCTATTTATGTCGCTAAAGGAGATTTTTCTACTTAGGTCTGTTGGCAAGCATCCAGACTTCCTTTGTCATCTCTCTACCTTTGGTCTCTCCTCCTCATCCATCTAAAGCAGACACTGGGACATTTTGAGTGTTTCCCCTCTATCTTCTTCTTTTCTTTTTTAGTATGGCTCAACATGGGCAGCCCTTTATTTTTTACTTTCAACATTCACTTCTCATACCCACCAGAAGGGGAGACTACATATTTTGTGAAGCCAAGTACAAAATAAAAATGCAGGATACTTTATTCAAAATTATTAACAACTTCAAGACAATAACAGCAGAACATTAAGACAAAGTAGAACCCTTCTAAGTACAGGGCCCTGTGCAACCACACAGGTCTCAGGTCCAGGATTCCTACCTCGCTCAGTAGACTGGAAGCCACATGGAGACAGGGGCTGCACCTTTCTTGCACATTGATGTATCCTAGCAGCAAGCTTAGTGTCTTAATTAGCACAGAGATTATGTGAAAGGATAAAATAATATCTAGAACTTTGTGGTCCACACAGCATTTGCCCACACATCATCTCATTTCCAATCTTAGTCCTTTTGATTAAGGTAGGAATGGCAATCACTAATTTCCTCATATTATATATAAGCAAACTAAGGTTTACAGTTGCTGGGTGGTGTTGTTTGGGTCATTCTACAATTAACAGATAGCACAGAGAGTCGATGTCACCCCTTCTAATTCCATTCTCTAAACCACCTTAACTCTCACCTGGGGGATAGGAGGTGAGTGAAGGCATGGAGGTGCAATCGTTTCATAATCCCTGCTGTCCCAGAATTCTGAAAGTACAGTGGGATGAGATGAGTAGTTTCTGCTTTTTTTTAAAAATTTTCTTGGCAATAATACTAATACTACTAGTAATAATGCTTTAAATATATTTAAAACTCTGCATTTTATAAAGGTCATTGCACATCCAGTTATCATCATGACTGAAACTAAGAAAGAGGCACCGAAGAAATGTTACTGATGTGGAAGATGATACTTACCTGGATTAACTGACTAATAACAGTCCCTACATCATTTCAAACAAATAACTGAAAACCAAAAATATCAGAACTGCCATTGGTCCTCAGGACATTATTATTTATTTTGAACTATAGGACATGACACAGCTACCATTTAGGTAGCTCCTGCAGCATCTAGCTGAAGGACAAAATATCTCAGGATACTTAGCAAGAGTCCTTCTGTGGTGAAGGTGCTGAAGGAGTCAGAGCGGGTGAAGAGACTTGGCTTTGTCTTTCTAGCGGTGGAGAGAGCTGGGTTGAATTTTTAACTTTCGCCATTTCTTCTTGGTTAACTATGTCACTGTTTTACATCCACAGTTATGTATTAGAATAGAGTTTAAGGGACTATTAATAGTATTTTTTAAATAAAAAGGATTCCATGGCCAAGTAAGTTCAGGAAACATGTAGCTGCTGAGTTGTATCATTGGGCTCCAGAAGCACCCTGTACTTATTCCTGGTACAAGACTTATCATGTTAAGTCACAATGCCTAGTGATTTGCCTGTGTCAATTTTAAGCTCCTAAAATCTTATCTTAACCTTCATGTCTACACACCTAGTAACAAGAAGGTGCTAAGTAAATACTGGATGGATGAATAATTATCTTCATTGGAACAGGAAGTAATCTCTTGATCCCAGCATTCGAGTCAGGATATTCATATTCAGTAGCCATCACGCTCTAAACACTCAGGTGCATGTGAACGCCATTCTCACATCCCTACTCAGCAGGCTCCCATTCTAAACCCTCAAAGTGCCAGTGGGCCCTTGGGTACTGCTGCCGATATGCTGCATACTTGAATATTAAAGCCCTCTACTCTCTCTCCAATTTAACCCTGGCTTCTCAGAGCTGGCCCTCTGGGACCCTCCAAGTCTTTCAAATGACATCCAGGCAAACCAGGCTGAATTATGAAATCATAGCATTACTAATATCAAATCCCAGGCCTCATATTTTAATATTGTATATGAAGTTCTGTCTAAAGACCAAGATTAATTTAATATGTAAAACAATAGATACCTCAAATTAATACAAAACATTGTAATACAAATGACTTTTATTCAGATCTGAATACTGCACACAAAGGCTATAAGTAAATTAGTTTTATTGATCTATATTCATAGAATCATTTAAATGTACCCTCTGGTACTGAGAGCCAGGGGTTTTTCTGATGCTTGCCATTAATGCATTTTTCATTAGTGGCTAGTGCTGGGAAGCCCAAATTTCATTTGGCTGCAAGAGATTAATTTCCTCTTGACAACCATGGCCAGATTAAAAAAAAATGGGGGAGTTGAAACAGTGACCTACAGGACAGTTCTCAGAACTATGATTTAGAGGACCAGGAAAACACAGATATATATATATATATATATATATAGAGAGAGAGAGAGAGAGAGAGAGAGAGAGAGAGAGAGTGTCTTCTTGACTGTGTGCCTATTGTGGAGAAAACAGCCATTTTGAAGAGAAATAACTCAGTCTATGTTTCTTGACCTTGTCTCAGAATATGTGTATATGCCACAACCGTTTATAATTGACAATTGACCTATTTTCAATCTCAGAAATATAAGTAAGAAGACATACAGGCAATTAATTTACAATTTTTTTCCTTGTATCTATCATTTGCTTGTTGGTTTGTGTCTCCGAAAGTATTTCTCATCAACCTCACAAAGGGAGCATAATAATAATAGTAATAATATAATTAAAGCTAATGAAAGCCATTCAAATTGATTTTGTTTGGAGACATGTTGGAAAATTTGGAACTCCCACTGAGATAATTCATACACACTGGGGAGCTGGGGAGTCACAAAACTGAGCCCCTGAATTTGAGTGTTGCTTGGGTGTTGTGACAACCGAAATGGTTCACTGCTTCTGCTCCTTCCCCAGGGTGGTGCAGTCATTGTATCAGCTCTGTGGGGAGCCTCCTAGTTTTTTAAATCTAACTACCTCATCATTGAAGCCTATAACCACAACCTATTTAGATTATGACAGTTGAATAATACTGGTATGGACCATGAAGAAGAAAGTGGGAACTATTTCTACAAGTGAGCAGAGCAAACAGTCATTTTTATGATGTGACCTGTGAATCATTAAACGCATCTTTGCTTATTATATCTCTCTCTCCCAGGCTTGCCCCAGTGCCAGAACATCCCCCAGTTTAAGGGGAATTCCTTAGATATGAAAGTTTAATGTATTTTTGGAGAGGCCTCTTTAGGATACAAGTTCTTCTGGAAGGGCTAACCCTATAAACCGCCATGGACTATTAGCACCAGGGCTTCAGTGAGTCCCACAGATTGCTTTTTAAAATTACAGCTTTCACAAACTGTGGTAGGCAGAAAGATAGCTCCCCAGAGATGTCCACATTCTAATCCTCAAATGTTACATGGTAACACAACAAAGGGAAATTAAGGCTATAGATGGAATTAAGATTGTTTTAAAATTTAATTTTAATTTAATTTAATTTAATTTTAAGGTTTAAATTTAAGATTGAATTAAGATAGGGGGTTTATCCTGGATTACCCAGTGGACTCAATGGAATCACAAGAGCCCTTATAAGTAGCCGAGGGAGGCAGAAGAGAAAGAGAAGCACAGAGATATTCATGTGAGAGGACTCATTACAACATTGCTGGAGGAAGGGGCCATAAACCAAGGATTTGGTCACCTTATAGAAGCTGAAAAGGTCAAGAAAACAGATTTTCCTCTAGAGCCCCTAGAAGGGAATATAACCCTATCAAAATCTTGGTTTTGGCCCAGTGCAACCCATTTTGGGTTCCTGACCTACAGAACTTTAAGATAATAAATTTATGTTGCTTTAAGGCAGTAAATTTGTGGTAATTTATTATAGCAGCAGTGGAAACTGTTATACAGAGGACTAGGCACTTGTCTGTTCTGGTAAGTGTATAAGCAAGTAAAGATTAAATGGGAAGGACTGGGGTAAGCACTTCAGAAAATAAACTACTATTGAGGAATACATTGTAGAGTGGGGGAGTTATTGGGCAGATGGATAACTCATGGCAGTATTAAACGGATGCACCAAGGGGGAAAGAGGGGATACACAAAAGGGAGACTGAAGAACACTGTATTCATGTTTTGTTGCTATATGATAAAATTACCACAGACTGAGTGGCTTAAAACAACACATTTATTTTTTATTTTATGTTATTTTGTTCAGAGAGGGTCTCACTCCATCACCCATGCTGGAGTGCAGTGATGCAATCATAGCTCACTGCAGCTTTGACTTCCTGGGCTCAGATGAACATCCCACTTCAGCCTCCTGAACAACGCATTTATTATCTCACAGTTTCTGTAGGTCAGGACACGAAACAGCTTAACTGAATCCTCTGTTCATAGTCTCACAAATCTTCAATCAAGGTGTTGGTGAGGCTGTTCTCATCTGGAGGCTCAATTGGGGAAGAATTCACTTTCATGTTTATTTAGGTTGTTGGCAGGAATTATTTTCTTGTGACTATATGACTAAAGGCCTCCCCCCTTGTTTTGCTGGCTGTTAGCTGGAGACTACCCTCAGGTGCCAGAGGCCACTCCGGAGTTCCTTGGTATGTGTGCCTCCCCAACACAATGACTTAATTCATCAGGCCTACAGGGAGGTTCTCCAGCTCTAGTCTGCTAATACTGAGTCTTCTTATTCCTGGTACAGTACTTACGGCATAATGTAATCATCGGGCTGGCATCCCAATACCTTTGCCATATACTATTTGTAAGGAGCAAGCCATAGATATCTCCTACACTCAAAAGGAAGGGGTTACACAAAGCTGTAAACACCAGGAAGTGAGAATCACTGGGAGTCATCCTAAGCTCTGTCTGTCACTGGCATAATAGTCAAACTTAATCTATGTTACAATTTCACCTGGATCATGCATTTTACAGGAAACTTGTTACTCCTGCCAATGATTTGTCTGATAGTAAGATGATGGAATTGATTTTTCCTGATCCCAACTGACAACCATGGATCTCTAAACAGGACCTCTAAGTCTTTAGGAAAAGACAGCTACTTGATTGGTATTTGTTGGAGGTGATTAACCTCATACAATACTGAACTGGGTGAAGTCTGATTCAATATTGCTCCCTGGTCCCATACTTCTCTCGCTCTCTTCTTTTAGTGTTTTCATTCCCTAGGGATGCCATAAACTTTCTACATCTTCCTCATAGCTAGTAGTTTTCTAGATAAATGACCTACTTTCTAGATAAGTAGTTTATGGTAAGCAAGTACCATAAACTCAAGTGCCTTAACCAGCTTCTTGGGGTGGGGTGGGAGAGTGGTCCAAGTCACTATGGTACACTGAAAAGCACAGAACCCATCTCACAGAGGCAGTCAATATGAGGCTGCAGTCATTGTTGCCATATTTCTGGAGGTTTCTAAAAATACAAATGTTCTTGTTAATGTGAAATGGTCTAAGCCTACCATGTTAGAAACAGATTCCATTAAAACAATTTAAGTGAGCAAAGTAAAACAATTCTGTAAATAAGGTAAGCCAAGAGGGCGTCTGCAGTTTTTCTTCTGAATGGGTCCTCTGATTGTTGGTGAAAATCCCACAGCCTGGCAAGCCAGCCTGAAAACAGCTCTCAGTGAAAAGATAAGGTGCTCCATAGTATTTGTTGAATGAATGATTGAATAAAGGGTTCTTAACTTTTCTTATAGAGAGAACTTCTTAGGCTTTGCCAAATAAACTAAAATATTCTCTTAGTTTTTCCACACAGCTTCTGTAATTGATGTATTTTATATAATTTGAGATTAGGCAGGACTCCAATTTACCTGTAGAAACCATAGCAATTATATGGAAGGTGTTGGGGAGAGGAGAAAAATGTGGCTACACTGCAAGCAAACGAGATGATGATGGTGATGATGATGACCATGGTGTGTGTGTGTGTGTGTGTGTGTGTGTTTTATTAGAGACATGCCCAAGAATCCTAAGAAGTCTATAAATGAACTGTCAGTGAACCGAATGAAGAGATCCCCTTTAAGTCAGGCAAGAGTCAAATTTTATTCTATGGCTGGCGTGAGTGATTTAGGATAGCAAGAGTGGTTCTTGGTTAGGCAGTAAAGGGGCAGGGGATTGTGTTAAGATAAGGCAAGGCAATAAATGCAAGAATGATCAGTATGTTATAAATTTTACATAGTATTTGTAAACATTTTTGCAACCCTGTATCTTAAAAGGTGATTCTATACTGAGGCTACCTTACTGTGAAGATAATAGACCAGGAAAAGCACCATTTAAAATCGTGTATATCTTTGTATAACTATCTAAATTGTTTTTCATTTAAAATCAACTGAGCAATGGTTGCTTCAGAGTCAAGGGACAGAACTCTGCTAACCAGAGTTGTAGGAAATTTTCTGTGTGAAACTCTGACAAATCAGGTAACCGCTATCTTGATCACTTTTCTCTCTCTCCCCCTGAGCTAACCTGAGTATAGATCTAGAGTAAAGGCGGATACTATGACACAATCTGATCTGAATTTGGCCTCCAGGGGGAACAGCCAAGATGATTTAATAGATCTTCGTTCATTTCAAACTTCCACAGGTTCAGCCTTCTCAGGCAGTCATTGATTGCTTTAAAGAAATAATATCTGGCCAGATCCTAATTATTATTACAATTAGTCTACTGCTGTCTAGCAGTCTAACAACTATACCTTATCAGCAAGGATTAAACATCACTGGCAGATGAATGTAGAATCCCAGAGTTCTATAAGTTTGGCACAATTGTCTAGATCTAACTTCCCATTCTCTTTTCCATATGACAAACCCCATTATAAGCACTTTACTATGCTGCAGACTAATTTTTACTGTGGCTTAAATCATTTGCTCTGAGGGCATAGTGAATGGTGAAATCCTCTTTATTCTTCACAACCTATATTAAAAATTGTATCCTTTAGGAAGCCTTTTCTGGGAACACATAGGTGGATTGACTCTGCTGTAAACAGCAAGATATTAACTTTAGTATTAACTTTTTAATTATAACATGGATCTCCTTATCTTAATAGTGGTGTTTGTATCTTTTTTTTTCTTTTTGACTAAGGGTAATTTGACAGCAGGGATTGGGTGATCTCCAAATTCCCAGTTCCTAGTAGTGGAATTTTAGAGTAGTTCATTAAATATCTTCAAAAAATTTAAAAAGCAATGAATGGCTCACATGTTCTTCCAGACATGAAAATGTGGAGAAATGGGTAGATCATGATTTTTAAATCCCAGTAAAATTGTTTTACACTAGAGGAAATTGAAAGGAGCGCTGTACTATATCCTAAAAATTTCACATCGGGCCCTTTCCAGTCCTTCATTCAACGTTTATTACCTGAGCCCCTGCTATGTGATAAGCACTGATCTAGAGGCATTTGGGAAGTCTAAGGTGACTGAAACAGATGAAGGGTTACATTCATAAAGCTTGAAATAGAGTAGCAAATTTTTCAGTGTAATGTTTCTTTCTTTTTTTCTCCTTAAAATAGCATCTTAACGAGAAGTCTATATGCATAACATATAGACTGTCACTCCACGCCACCCCCCTAGGCTGCCCCTGTGGTACCTCTTCAAAAAATCTGGGGCCCAAGAAGACATAGTTTGAAGAAAGCGGCTGTAGTGCATTCAATAAAGTATTAGCTTTCTGAAGTAATTTCTATTTTTTTTACCACTAGCTATTTTCAAAAGAGTGATGTATCTATACTGAGTACTTCATATGGTCTATCTCATTTAAGACTTGACAACCATCCTAGGAGGTGGATAATAAATGACATAGTTGGCATTAGACATGCCACAAAAGGTAGGTGGAAATGGACTGAAATGGGAAGAGAGAAAGAAAGAAAAAAATTGGTAATTTTACACCTATGAAGTACCTACTGCTACTATTAAAGAAATTGAGATAAGCAAAAGAAGGTCTGGAAAGCTCCATATAGACTGAAGATAGTTCTAACTTTTGCATTGTCGGGGGTTTTCAGGTTTGTTTTTCTTTCTGACACATGATCCAGTGTTTGTTTCTATATTATTGGAAGAAATGTTTGATAACAGAAGCCATCTGTATGCATCCTTGCATTTTGTAGGGTTTCTTTTTCTCTGCACAGTAACATACAGGAGCTGAACACATAATGCCTTGAGTAAATATACTTAGTCTCCGATTATTCATAGCTAAAGTTGTTCAGAGCAGTTTTGTAAAAAGAGTCAAAGTACACAATAACCTTGATTCATAAGACTGACTCTTTAGTGAGAAAACACCAGGGAATGAGTCATTTGCAAATGGATTTGTTTTGCATTGTTAGTGTTTATTTCTTTAGAGGACTGCTGGATTTAGAAGTCACTGGCTATAATATAAGTATGATGTGAAACTTTGCCTATAAATTGGGCTCTGTGTTTTTCCCCACCTTCCATATTCCCCAGTTTTTGTCCTCCAGCATAGTGAAAGAAAGAAAGACTATCTTTTGTTCCTTTCTAAGTTGCCTCTGCCTGGATAGAGGGAGCAGCTGGAGGCAGCCAGCCCTTAGGCAAGTAGTGAATAAGTACACGTCTTGGTACTGTCTGCAATCTCCTGTAAATACTGGTTTGTTCTGGAAAGGCCAACCCTGATTGGTAAGAAGGCTGGAAGAAACACCTGTGGCATGCAATGGGATGCTCTGAGGTTGATTTGCCTAACTCTCTCCTGGCTCTCAACAGACACCAGATAGCAAATCTTTAATGAACACTTCCTACATGCAAGGTACATGTGAAAAAAGAGAGATGAGAAACAAAGGGACACATTCACACAGGAATCTTGAATTTTGTAGATTATAGAGGGCTTAAGGAGACATAAAAGAAAGTGAATTTTGTGTGAAAATCTCTAGCAGTATTTGCCCACAGCCCTGCTCTACTGCTCCAGCCTGCGCCTGTACATTGTTTCTAACCCATAGCTTATAATATCCACAAAATGAGATTATAATACTTACTTTACAAAATTGTGGAATTAAATAAAAATGACATTATTAAACTGTCTGGGACAGTGCCTGGCATGTGATGAGTACCCATCAAATAATAGCTATTGTGATAGAAGCTGATTGTTTTCTATAGAACAGGGGTCCCCAAACCCAGGGCCATGGCCCAGTACTGGTCTGTGGCCTGTTAGGAACCAAGCCACACAGCAGTAGGTGAGCGGCAGGTGAGTGAATGAAGCTTCATCTATATTTACAGCCATTCCCCCTTACTTACATTACCACCTGAGGTCTGGCTCCTGTCAGATCAACTGTGGCATTAGATTCTCATAGGAGCAGGAACCCTATTGTGAACTGCGCATGCGAGGGATCTAGGTTGCATGCTCCTTGTGAGAATCTAATGCCTGATGATTTGTCTCTGTCTCCCATGACCCCCAGATGAGACTGCCTAGTTGTAGGAAAACAAGCTCAGGGCTCCCACTGATTCTACATTATGGTGAGTTGTATACTATAATATAAATTATAATATATATAATTTCATTGTATATTACAATGTATTAATAATAGAAATAAAATGCACAATAAATATAATGCATTTGAATCATCCCAATAGCATCCCCCCACCCCCCACACCTCCTGCCAGTCAATGGAAAAATTGTCTTCCACGAAACCTGTCCCTAGTGTCAAAAAGTTTGGGAACTGCTGCTATAGAATATCTGTTCTCCCTTTCATTCTGAGTAACATAATTTTTGTTTATTGGCAACAATGTACCCAGATTGAGTGAATGAATGAATAATCAGTCAAGCCTATTTTTTCCTAACCTCTAAAACAGGTTGTGATGTGTATGAAACCTTTAAAGGGAACTGACTCAGCTGATTCCACCAGTAGGTATGGCCTTTTGCCCTTCTTCCTTCCTGTTGTTCAAATCTCTGTTAGTATGGCTGGAGCTACAGCAGTCATCTTGAACCATGTGATGACTTTGAGGATGAAAGACATGTGTTAAGGATGGTAGAACCAACTGATAGAAGGATTCTTGTTCCTGGTTACTTTGAAGCTGTCATCTTAGCTCTGTATTGTTTACCTTTAGAATTATTTTATGTGAGAGAAAAATCAGCCTCTGTTTCATTGAAGTCACTGTTATATGGGTGTTCTAGTTGACGTACACCAACTCTCAATGATGTTTCTCACAGCGTTATTAGTGAGAGATAATTTACACAACTTAACAAGATACACACACCTTGAGTGAGCAGGCCATGTTAGTATCATCACCAAATTGGTGTATAACACATGCAAAAACACAGTGAGAAGTACAGACAGAGAAAGTTAGAGAAATCAATGGAAGCAGAGGTGTGGTTAATCACTACGAATCTACGAATCCCACAAGAAAAGTCAAGCAGATAAAATTCATTCCATCTCAAGTTTAAAATTCTGGATATTTCCATATTTTATGTATCATCCACATATTACATATTGAAGAAAAAATCAAACAGAAATGTGCAACTCTTTAAAGCACTTATTTAAATCCATCAATTTAATAATATCTGGGGTGTGACTGATACTCTTTTAGGGAGCCAACTGAACCGCTGGCTTTATCTATAGTTCTCCCAGTCTCAATAAATGGCTCATCCACTCATCTGCCTCTTCCATCTAACACCTTCTTATCCTTCAAATCTCATCTTGATACTTGCTTTCTTAAGAATGTTTTTCCTCACCTCATTGCCAAATATCAAATACCATCATTGCATTTCAACTCTGTCTTCTCCCCTAGATTATAGGTTCTATGGTCATAGGGCCTATGCTTGTTATTTCCACAACCATATTCCCAGAACCTAGCCCTGCGCCTGGTACTCAAATAATTCTTATTAGATAGTGAATGACGAAATAAGGAATGTTCTCTTGGCTTAACAATAGTCAAATATTAATGGTCAGCTGATGTGAGTAGTCAAGATTTCAGCCTAAACTATAGCATGACCAAGAAACTCGTAAGTGGTTCCATGATTGTGTCTGATGGATTTTTGTGTCAACATTAGCCACTTTTGACTTTTCTGCTCGAAGAAATAAAAGATCTCTTAATCGGTTTTCTTAGATGAAACAAAGGGAATTTCTGTGAACCTAGTGGATAGAGAATTTCCTGCCTTTTCATAAAGCAGACAGGTATTTCAAACCATTGACAAGGAGTGAGAAGTAATTTGTGCCTCCTGGCTGACAGCCCATTTTTCCAACAGCCCTCAGCCAAAGGGCAGTCGGCAAAGGAGCCAGTTGAATAGGATTGGCTATGCCTGTGAGAAGTGATCATCTGGTGAGCAAAAAAAAAAAAAAAAATAGTGTTCAAATTGGCACCCGTTGAAATGGGGCCCAGCAAACAGAGTCAATTTATTATGGTCCTGACAATGCCCCTGCACTCAGCCCATTTAAATGGTTTGTTTCTCTTATATCTGATATTGCATAGAGAGGCTACAATGGGCAAAATGAGGCCACAAGCAACAAATGGTTTCACGGTAATGATCTAATTTCCTGTTAATCTACTGCTTATTAAGCATTTTTAGTGTTTTTTTTCCTAAATTTTTAAACTCTCATCCCTAAACTGATGCAAATGAATTACATCTTTTTATTAGGTGAGATTAAGATAGGTCAGGCTAGAAGTAGGAA